>NC_142940.1:58220515-58233015 GCF_046866305.1 Octopus bimaculoides
ATATATATATATATATATATATATATATATATATATATATATACATATATATATATATATATATACAAATGTTTGTTTCAAAGTGGAATTTGTTTTCAATCCCATCGATTTAGATAACTTTTTGGTATAAGCACATAGAATAACAAATTGCATAAAGTTTGCAGTTTATTCCGTATGGAATAGCACCATTTATACCTATTTGCTATGCAAAAAGTCATATTTCTTGACGGCAAACCTATTCCGGAATGTTGTCAAAATCATTTTAGCGTCCACTTTTTGACACAATTGAAATATAGTTTGATTATCTACACACCTTCTGTGCTGTCGGTCGAAATAACATCACTTAATGATTGCATTAAATGTATTAATATTTCTTCCCGGTTCAATTATTGAAAATAAGTAAAATTAGTGAAATTCCTAAAAATCAATCTAAATATGGGCAAAACCAGTAATTTATCGCATGAAAAGAGACAAAGCATTGTCACATTACGATGTGAGGGTTACAGTTTTCGAGATATAGCGAAAAACATTAAAGTTTTCTCCATTGCCGTTCTATGGGAAGGAGTACGTTTAGACAACTATTTGGTAATTCTAAGCGTGAACAAGCTCTATTTTATACTATAATACGTTGCTAACGGAATACACTTTAAATATATATATATATATATATATATATATATATATACAACATATATGTGTGTGTATGTGTGTATGTATGTATGTATATATATATATATATATATATATATATATATATATATATATATATATATATATATATATATCTATATATATATATATATATATATATATATATATATATATATATGTATGCAAATGAAAACTACTTAAACGATACCACTATCAAGACGCGTAACTCTTCAAACACAAATACACACACACAAACACGCACACACACACACACACACACACACACACACACACACACACACACACACACACACACACATATATATATACTTCGTAAGTTTATATCTATGTAAACACTAATTTTATACTTGGCAGGTCCATGGTCATGGTTTAGACGAAATAGCAAGACATCAGTCACGTGGCCATTTGTTTAAACAAAATGCCGTTTTTTATTGAATGCATACTAGTTTATTTTCAAAATGGCGTATTATACTTCTGTACAGTATTGATAAATTTACAGATATCCGAGCATTTTATGGGATAAAATGTCATTTAATTCTTGCTAAATACTTGTTTTAAAGCAGAGTTGATCTATACGTTAGGATGAGTGGCTCCAATTCTTCTATACAAGGCGTCTCTGTCTGTAATTTTGTTTGAAGAGAATTTCTTTAAAGTGGAAATGTTGACTTTCCCTCTAGTAGTATTAAAAAATAAACGAATATACTATACTAAAGATATTTTCAATAATGCTTAATTAAACACACAGACTTGAAGCATTGTTGCAAATATTTGCAAATATCATGAAAGCATAAAATTATTTCCAAGCCATTGGTGGTTTGAGAACGTTATATGGATTAACTGTTTCCAAATCATACAATGTTTAGAAATGAATATTAACACAGGTATATTCGCATCATTTCATTCTTAAACATTGCAACGTATAGCATATACCTTTTGTTTTAGGTGCATTCTTGTCTATCGTATTTATAGTCTTCCGTTTCAAACAAATTTATTACCATCACTTCCTGAACTAAAGCGGTGTGCTTGAGGAATTGGTTCTACGTCAGACGAGATGCAAAACGGAATTTCGTTCAGCTCTTTACGTTCTGAATTCGCGTTTCATCGAGTTCGACTTCTCCTTTCTTCTTTTCGTGGTCGATATAATAAGAACCAGATGTGCTCCGGCGCTGATGGAATCAACGATCTCCCTTTCCTAAAATATCTGACATCGTGACAAAACTCGAACCCGTCAAATCGCCTACTAACATTCATCTTAACCACGTCAGACGTGCTGTTTTCCTCTCGGCCTTTTCAACGGCTACTAGTGTAAACTCCGTGCTTTGTTCTGGATTAAGGCAAACTACGTACCGTCTCAGAAATCAGGCAACAACGATGCATGTTTCTATTTTCGTCTCGTCGGTTTCGCACGTGTTCTACATCGAAAACTCAGTCTTTTAAAATTCTCTCAAAGTGGAATAACGACAATTTGATCACATCGAATATGGAGGAACTGCGAGCAACTTGAGTCAAATTACTTCTTCCAGATACCACCACTACAGAATATAAAAACAAGGAGCAATGCCCCTAAGCATTTTAATTCGCCGCAGTAACAATTCTGTCAGCTCAATGCCTTAATAATAATAGTATTAACAGGTAGAGTCTCAAGTTTTTAGAATCGTTAGAATTTCTTGTCTATTTTAATGATGTTAGGAATGTGCGCTTTTAACCGTTCAGCCTCAAGTTTATATATTCTTGTATATCACGCCATTTTCCTTTCTACTTTTGATACTGTGACTATCTTATATCAATTAGAAGCAGATCTGATACACATTCACTTGAATATACTCCATTGTCAAATCTTCGTATATAATCTGACATGGCCACTGCGAAGCATCACCTTTTTTGTGGCTTATGACCTCATTAAATCTTTTGCACATGCGATCTTCTGTCTCCTCTTTTAATTGTGAGCTTTGGAGTCGTTGTTTTCCTTTTATATTCTTTATATTATTTAACATATTATCTCTTTTGTAATCTAATATCTATGTGCGATTAGCGTTGAGTACAAAGAAAATGTGCGTGGCAAATCTTCTTACGTCAAGTGTTTGTTATGTATTAAGTTTAGTCTCTTGTTTTAACGCGTGTATCAACTTCATGACGCAGAGCAATTCTGCTGATGTATACCAGCTCAGGTTTTACAAAAAAACTTTGTCTTTACTCTACCAAAGAATAAACATTGGATTCACGTCATGTTTTGGAGATATTCTCTAACATTCGTGAATAATCTTTTTTTATCTTTTATATATTTGCCTTTTTGTTTATTTTTTCTGTTACGTGTTTCAGTTTAACACTCTGAAGCTGTAACGTACTTCCGGAAGTCATAAAGCATTAATTGCTTCCGTCTTCTTCTTATTATTATTGTTATTATTTTGCTGTTGAATCCTCTTTTTAGGATCATTCTACTCGTCGGATATATTCCATTTGAATTAGTTCCTTTATTCCAGCGGACTGAATCTTTTCACCTTCGTTAATCCCAAAATATTGCCTTCGATTCCTTTTATCTTTGGCTGAATTCATTTGTCAGCGTTCATTGACTTAGTAAGCCCGTTATTAAGATACTGACGCTGGCGAATTTGCTGGGCCTAAAACTCTATTCTCATATCATCTCTATTAAATTTCACAGTCAGTAATTATGGATTGCAAAAGATTACCAGTCTGTCTCAGTTATATAACTTGCTGTCATTCACATGAAGTAAGTAGCTGAATATTGTCCCTCCAATCTTCTATCAACCTCCGATAGAATTCAGAACATAAACGTGGTGACAGGAAATCTTGTAATGTTCCTGTTTTTATATAGACTGCAATAAACTGTTGGACACCTTAAGGATTTAGTACCACATTTTTATTACATTTTCACATTGTTCATACAATCCAAATTAACTTATCATAATTAATACATCTCCAATAACTCAATGTTCGATGGTTACGCTTTCTAATGGACTTAGTATGCAGCGTGTCAATTTATCTACTTCATCCAGGAAATTGCAGATATATTCTTTGTTTATTAGTAACAAAAGTCCCTTCTTCCAAAATTATTCTCCAGTTGGAACATTTTTGCTTTCTGCCTAGATATTGTAATATCTTCTAAGTCAGTGTCAATTGTAAGGCATAGTAGTTGTATGCTGTCAACTTAACGTGACAGTCCCAATAAGGGAATAATAGTACTGTTGGTTAGCCCTAGGAAGCTTCACCGCTTACTGTAGGCCTTGACACATTTCCTGTGTCCTTATGTTTACGAGACAGTCACATATATGGGAGTCTGGCCTTATTCACTCTTACTTCCTCATTGTTCTGTTGTTTGTCCCAATTTGCTGTAACCCGTATTTATGTTGTGCTATTTTGCAGTGTGGATTCTGCAGCATTATTTAGCTATAGTATCTGTCTTTATGTATTTCTTGAGTCAAGCAAAGTCCATTCATTTCTTATAAATGTCATGTCATAGGTTTAACGGTTTGAAGCCGCTCATTTGCGAGCGAGCCAGGGGATTGCTATATTTGACAGGTTGGCAAAGTTAATTCTCTGATATTAAATTGAGGGACTTGCTTGGTAAAATTATTATACAATATAGACAGAAAGATGCGTTTATTATGTTGGTCTATCCGCTATAGACAGTACAAGCATATGATCTGCATAGTCAAACTAAAATGAAAGTTATAGACATCTACTCGACTGCTAGATAAATGAGAACCTCGTTCTCGCTAAGGTACTGAGAATTTTCTCTTGCCGTCTCTTGTGTAAACGGGAACGCGCAGATGTGTGCCATACCAGAGAAATCTATGTACAGCAAATTCCACGTCATGCGATTTATCTTTTAGAGACAGGTTAATAGATCTGGATCCGATGAGAGGTTCGATTAATCTAAAGCCCTTCATACCTTCAACCATCAGTACTTGGTAGCATGTATCAACGCGATAAGTTTCGTTCCCATTTTAAGAGGCCATCTAATATCGATGAACAGCAGCGCCTGATAGGTCGTCCATTTACATGATTATTGCGGCTTGGATCTCACATTTGATCCACCGAAACTGTCTTATCTCTACTTCTGCATGCTATAACTTGTGATGTATTGACAGACTTCCTATTCAAAATGGAATTCAGGAAAGCTGTGCTGGTGTACGAAGACAATGTCTGTTTCGTGGTGTCGGACTGGACGGATTTGGAGACGGTCGTTACGGAGGTTAAATAATAAAGAGGTGGTAATAGGATCATGAAAGAAAACAAGTCATTAACCTTCCAACTCGGAACGTGGAGAGATACATCTGCACTGGCTAGCATTATGTGTCACTAGAGAAATATTTTGTTTAGGGGGTGAGATCTGACTCGAGGCAGAACTCCGGGTGGTTAGTAAATAGGAGAATATTGCAACCGATAAGGCAGTCTAGAAAAAAAAACCCAAAGATTAAACAAAAGAGACATAATAGATTACCAGGCATTTGCTGTTCTCTACTACTCAAGTAATCCTATTGGGTGTGTTAACCTTTGAATTGTATAGTTAACAGCATTGGAGCATGTAACAACTTTGCTGAGCAAATTCTGGGCGTCGATAAAAATTAATTGATTAGCGAGGGGATACCTCAGTTCGGTATAACCATGTATTCTGTTCCATATTGACAGGGGTGATCAAAGTTATTGCGAAAGACAAAGAATTGGCTACGCATGCAAATGTTCCTTATCCAAGCCAACGATGTTGTTCTACATCCACTAACTTAGGACCGATATAGTTTGGAACCAGCATCATCGTGTTCATTTATCCTAGAACCCAAAGGATTAGAACAAATGCCATATAATATCGCGTTCAATGTCCTAAGAGTTCTACCAATCTATCACCCAAGATTTTAAGCTTTTCTCGACCCCCAAAAGCAGAAGAGATAAAGCCGGCCGTGATGGGATTTGGAAAGAGTAAATGTATCGGGACAGATGCCGTATGTAATTCATCCAACTTTATTCCTTTGATAATTCACCGCTTTAAGTGACATGCTTATTCATGAAGAATTTCAATTGTTTGTTTTCTCAGAGAATGGGTGAATATGCTACGTTGTAATTACTTAAGCCTCTTTAGACTGCGAGTAGAAATCCCACAGAGTTCAAATTTACACTTCATCCAACCGGATTCAATAGAACAAAATACCAGTCAAGTACTGAGTGTGAGATATCTTCTAAGTCTTCACTGAAAAAAAATTGGTTTGGGCCTAAACTAGTGCTCGAAGAAATACATTACAGTAAATGCACCGGCCCTTTTCCTGAGTTCAAATCCCATTGTGGTTCAATTTACTTTTCATTATTTTAGGGTCGATAAAATAAGAACAAGTCATGTGCTTGGGTTGAAATAATTGCCTTGCCCCTCCCATCAAAATAGCTGGCTTGTGCCAAAATATGAAAGACGGAGATATTATTATTATTCCTGAAGACACTAGAGTTTCAAAATCGTTTAGATCTTAGACTAAATACCAACTAGGTAGGCCGTATCAATAATCAATATCTGTTTCTGGTGATTATTTTCTCAAATTCAATCTGCTATATTGGTAACGGTAGATTTACTCTTATGCTATTCAAAATACCAATATTGTTGCTTTCCTTTATCCAGTGCTGTGGTTCTACTTTCCAATCTATCTATATATATACACACATATATTGATACATATCTGTCTGTCTCTCTCTCTCTTTCTATATATATATATATATATATATATATATATATATATATATATATATATATGTGTGTGTATGTGTGTATGTATGTATGTATATAAATATTACTCTACCTCCGGTATAAATATATATGTATATATGTACATGCATACATATACATATGTGTGTGTTTGTTTGTCTGTGTGTGTAGACAGATACATAATCAATTTTCAGTATTCCTCCTTGGCCTCTGTCTTTCTACCTCTCCCCACTCACCCTCCCAGAAATCTCTCTCACTCACCCTCAATACCTCTCCCACACACTCTCTCTGCTTCTCACTCTCATTCTTCTTCTTCTTCCATACAGTATTTATCCATTCATCTATATTTTCATTGCCATATAATATGACCTTCTAAGTTTTCTTTTCTTATATACATTTCAGACTCTAATCTCATCTGCTTCTATTTCTTTGTCTTGAAGAAGAATTCCATCGCTTGTTTGTCGCTCAGGCAAGAGATTTTCTTCGATAATAACCTGCTTTCTTAAGGACTGAAGAAACCATTTATCTGACGTTACTTCTTGCTTGACGAATCTGCTAAAAAACATCAGCTAAATTTCACCTATGTTGCACCATATTGGTTTATAAAAAGTAGATGCAAAGTTTGAATAAAGTAGTCACTGCAATATTTTTTGGTGAGAAATAGAACAGGTGGCCATGACTAGAGTGTCTTTGAGCTTAGTTTCCTCGATCAGCGTTGATCTGCAGCTGAAATCCTGTAACGACATAAACTTTGGTGCATTTTTCTAAAGACAACGTTTCTATCTCTCTGTCTTTTTCTCTCTCTCTCTCTCTGTCTATCTTATTTCTTTATTGCCCACAAGGAGCTAAAGATAGATGGGGAAAAAAAGGACAGAGAAAGGGGTTTAGTCGATTAATTGACCCCAGTGCGTAACTGGTACTTAATTTATCGACTTCGAAAGGCAAAGTCGACCTCGGCGGAATTTGAACTCAGAACGTAACGGCAGACGAAATACCGCTAAGAATTTCGTCTGGCGTGCTAACAAGTCTGCCAGCTCGCCGCCATATCTATCTATCTATCTATCTACCTATCTATCTATCTATCTAGCTATCTGTTTGTGAGTGTGTGTGTATATGTTTGTCTACCTGTTGGTCTGCTTGTCTGTTTGACTATGCATACATGTATGTATGTATGTATGTATGTATGTATGTTTGTATGTATGTTTGTATGTATGTTCTTTCTTTCTTGCCTTTAACCCTCCAATGCGGAGTATAGGCCACTTATAATCGAATTCCATGTCGCATAATTTTTCGTTTCTGTACTTATCCTCTGCCATGAATGTCCCCCTTTCTCTAGTTCCTTTTGTGTTGATCTACGCCACGAGTTCTTAGGCATACCCCTCTTTCTATATCCATCCGGATTCCACTGTAAAGCACTTTTCGCTACATTTGGTGTGTCCTTTCTAATTGTGCTACCAATGCACTTCCACTTTTTCTTAAATATTTGCTCCTTAATCGAAGCTTGTATGTATGTATGCATATATAAATGCATGCATGTACGTATGTATGAATGAATGTATGTACGTATGAATGTGTATAAGTATGTATATCTATATCTGTCTGCCTGTCTATCTCTCTATGTACGTATCTATCGATCTGTCTATCTATCCATCTCACTCGTCCCCTCTCTCTCTTTCTCTCTATCAATCTATCCTTCTATCTATACATACGTATGTCTTTTATGTGTGTATGTATAAGATAAGACGGAAAAAGACAGCATCTTAATAATATCAATACTTGATGGGAAAGGCTGCCGGACAAAATTCAACAAGGGTTTCACTTATAACTGGCACCGACCTATAAATTAATGAAGTTGTGTCAAGCTTATAATAATCCTTTATAAATAGCGCATATAAGATGCGGCTTCGATGCAAACAAACATCAATAAAATTCTACACATATATAATACACACAGAATGGATAAATCACATAATCAAACTCGAAGAACTGTATATCGCTTTAAAATACATACATAAATATAGTGAATGGACGGTCTCCTTGGTTAATGTTGTGGCGACGAGCATAAGATGCGAACTCACACGGGAATATTCCTACTGTTATATCGTACGTTCGGATGACCTCTACCCAACTCCTCCCACGTCTAGACTTCTCCCTTTATATCTACGTATTGGGCTAGCCTACTTCATCCTCTGGTGGCGTCGACACAACAGTCAAGTTAGGGAAAGATGCCATAATCCTTCGCTTCAGTGTTTCGTTGGTGTTACGAGGGGTTTTGTTGGTCTCTCGCTCAAATGCGTCCCACAAATAATAATCCCGAGGGTTGCAATTTGAGGAGTTACGTGGTCAGATGTTAGGGGTGACGTGGTCGCAGAAATTGGCTCATAGCCATGACTGGGTTCTCCTGCTCATGTGGCATGGTGCAGAGTCCTGTTGCCAGACAGATGGTCATCCAGCAGACACCCACTCTTGACCCGGAGCAAAACTACCTGCCTCATGCACTTGATGTAGGCTTCTGTGTTGAGTCTGAGCCCGTGTGGTAAAATGAATGGAGGGATAATGTCGCCATCACTAGTGATCGCTCCAAACACCATGATGTTGATTGGATGTTTGATTTTTATCACCCTTGTGTATATGTCCTCAGATTGACACCCAAACAACTTGAAATGTTAGTAGTGGAGCTCACGGCGCCAATGCCAAGCAGTACAGGATGACGTTTGCAAATTTCTGGCAGAGTGAATTGCGTCATGGTGCTGTTTTTTTCTCACAGACGGTGCCCCACTGCCCCTACTATACGGTGTAGTCAACAAAATCAAAAACAAACAATGCACATGGAAGAAATTAAAGATATGCAACGGCGACAATTTACCCATCGCACCCTATATATATGTATATGCATACATACATATGCATATATATATACAAATATGTGCATATATAGTATATTTATATGTATGTATATATATATATATATATATATATATATATATATATATATATATATATATATATATATAAATTTTCCGCACAAATAACTAATTAGAAGACAATCACTTCACTTTAATAAATGCCTTTTTTACGTAAAAATATATTTTCAAAAAGTGAGATCATATATAATTTTTTAAAAAATATAGAATTGTTGAAAAAAAGAAAAAAAAAATGATTGATGGTAACGGAACTGTCCGTCTTTTACTGTTGGAACATTGGTAGAATTTCTGGAAATGATCAATAACTTTCGCTAAATTTGACTTGAGTGATAAGTAAAGATTCTTCAATTCAGTGAAGTTTCTCTTTGAATATTCGAGAGGAGAAATTTATAGATTTGTGTGTGTATGTTTGTGTGCGTGCGCGTGCGTGTGTGTGTTAGCATGTATACATGCATGCATACGTATATACATACACGTGCACAGATATATTGTGTGCGTACGTATGTATCTATATATATATATATATATGTAAATATACATACATATATATATATATAGTGAGAGAGATAGTCATATATATGTTATATATATATATATATATATATATATATATATATATATATATATATATATATATATATATATATATATATATATGTTTATATACACATATATACACATACTTGGGAGAGTATATCTGAAAATATCAGAAGTGCGTGCGTCTGAAAGAGAAATTTTGAACTGTCACTTTTTAAAAATATTTTATTCAGACTTTTATAAAGAGTATTTTTCTATTTCCTCCTTCCTGTATGCGTCTCTCTCTCTCTCTCTCTCTCTCTCTCTCTCTCACTCTCTCTCTCTCTCTCTCTTTCACTCCCTCTCTCTTTCTCTCTCTCTCTCTCTCTCTGTCTTTCACTCTCTCTCTACATATGTATGTATGTATATACGCTTGTATGTATGCGCATACATACGAATACATACATTCACATACATACATATATCAATATATATATATATATATATATATATATATATATATATATATATATATATATATATATATATATATATATATATATATATCCATATATATATACATATACACACACACACACACACACATATATATATATATATATATATATATAGGTATATATATATATATATATATATATATATATATATATATTTATATATATATATATATATATATCTTTATATATAGACAAACACACACACACGCACACACAATTCTACTTCTTTCGAGATGATTCTCTGATCCTCTCTCTCTCTCTCTCTTTAACAATTCCTCTTATTCACTCCTTCTCACTCCTACTCTCTCTCCCCTTCTCTCAATTTCGTATTTCGCACTCGCTTCCTCTCAGTGATTCGATATTTTGGGTATAGTTTAGTTTAGTTCCTGTGATGAGTAATAATTCCTGGTTTGTTTGAAGAAGCAGAAAACTGCTATATTGATGCGAAAGTGCTAAATCAGGAATGAAAGATGGAGAGAATTTTGGTTAAATAAATGAAAAAATAAAAGAAAAGTAAAGAAAAGAAGAGAAGACTAACATCAGTTCTTCAGAAAGTCTATTTTTATTTCTTCAGAACTGATTTAAGAATACACATACATACGCACTCATACGCACACAGACCCATGCGCGCACATGCACATTTATAAGCACACACGCGCGACTGCACACCACAGAATGTAAGGCTACGTTCATGTACAAATTCATAAATTCAAACAGAGACACATACATGTCAGCGCGTATCAATATTTGTGTGTATGCATGTATGTAGACACACACCCACATATATATATATATAAACATATATATATATATATATATATATATATATATATATATATATATATGTATGTATGCATGTGTGCATGATTTCTACATATACGTTTACGTTTTTATTATATATATTTACATGCACAAGACCCCCACATACATACACACATACACACGTACACGCATACACACGCATACACACGTACATACATATTTACTAGTTGAACAACAACAACAACGACAACAATAATAAATCAAAATAGATAAATCCATAACCATACCAAACGCTGTGTTGATAGAATTCTTATGAAACTTTGGATTTTATTGTGATTTTCCCACAATATTTACTTACGTTTTCGTTCGGTGAAGACTCTGTTTCCGATATTGTAACTCA
Source organism: Octopus bimaculoides (assembly GCF_046866305.1). NCBI lineage: Eukaryota > Metazoa > Mollusca > Cephalopoda > Octopoda > Octopodidae > Octopus > Octopus bimaculoides. The sequence goes on from NC_142940.1 coordinate 58,232,012, forward strand.
GTTTCTGCTGAACTCCGTTATTTACCGCCGTCTCCTCTTCTTCCATGTTGATGTTCTTAGTATCTTGTCTTCGCTGACGCCGCTGTCACTGCCCGTGTCGTTGTGGTTGTTATTAAGCCAAGATTATCCTTCAGTTACAATCAAATCATTTCATTCGTGAGTAACCTATCTTTTACTCAGGTATATTTTAACTACGAATACAGTTATTTTCCTTCCGTTTTTCAAAAACCGTAAACTGTGATTTAAACAGAAGTTAGCTGCTATTTTTAGCTAGTCCAATGTCCGGCCGGAAACTCACATATCGGCTGTAACTATTGCGGTTTGTGAAAATTAATTCTGAGATAATATAACCAACAGCCGTGAAATCAGTCGCCATCAGTTTATATTTTGCTACTGACATTCACGCATCACTGAACTTTTTGATTAAAGATTTAGTGAACTATCAATGATCCAATTCACGAAGCTAAAACGTCCGTAGTTGCTATACAATTTTATGTATTTTTTTTTTTTTTTGCTTGAGTCCTAGAAATCCTAAGACTGGTTGCCTAGTCTCCAAAGTGTGACCGCTGAGATTATAACGATCCTTTCAGGGCACACCAGTCTGTGCAGATTTCAAAACCAGCAGTTTTGAGGGGATAAAACGAGTCGATTATGTCCATAAATCATTTAATCTCTTCTAATGCTTCAATTTACTTCGCTAATACTTTATTTTATCGTCTTGTAGGGAACTGAACTCTGAGTTTAAAGATCCGGAAAAAATGCCACTATTTACTTTTTCCGAACTCCTAGCGATTCTGTAGGTTCACCGCCTTCCGGTAGAACGGATCCACTCAAGATGCTCGGTGTTAGCACCTAGTAACTTCCTGGTAAAATCTTAATCCTCGACTGTATTCTACAACAAAATATTACGAGTAACATCGTAACCATTGACGTATCTCTATCTATCTAGTAAGTTAGCGACAGAGATTCATCTCCCTATAAATCATTGTAAACACTGGATCTTC
>NC_142940.1:58238015-58253015 GCF_046866305.1 Octopus bimaculoides
CATCTCTTATGAAACTTGTGGAACGATTAGGGAATAGCTTGAGAATCCACTTCTAAATGTTTCTAAAAACCTGTGGCAGAGAAAGACCGACAACTACGTTCCACTCGACTACAAACATTTCGACGGTACCACAACATTCATTGGTAGTGGTTACACTGACAGCACAACGACTACAACAAACACTATTATCGCAGCTGCTACAACTGTTAACAGTCATGCTGCTGCTAATAGTGACAGCGGCTTCTCCCCTGCGCTTACTGCACAGACCGAACAAGAATCATAAAGAATTGAACCACCAGCACCATATGACGTTTGAAGGAAAATGTGAAATTGCAGATTTGATGTCATGAAAGATAAATGTTTTTTTTTAAAATTAACATTTTGTTATTTCTCAGCATGAATAAATCGTCTTTTGTAAACGATTGAAACTGGTAACAATGTAATAAAAATGTAAATACTTTTTTTATCAAATACAAATTCCTCAAAGCATGTTCTTCATTCTGGTTTTGAATACGTATGCATGCATGCATGCATGCATGTATGTATGTATGTATGTATGTAGGTATATATGTGTGTGTATGTGTGTGTGTATGTATATTTGTATTATGTTTACACATTTACACGCACACACACATCACACAATATTTCTTCGATGAATAACTATACTATAGAACTATACTTCCTTCAAGAACTATATGGCTCTTCACTCTGTTCTTAAGTACATATTTTCTTATTTTCTTTTGCTACCTCTGCATTCCATATTTTGTCTTACTGAAAATCTGTACCTCAATTTCAACGACCGTCTCTCTGCATTCTCATTCTCACAATTTCTGTATGTATGTATGTATTAATATATATATATATATATATATATATATATATATATATATATATATATATGTGTGTGTGTGTGTGTGTGTGTGTGTGTGTGTGTGTGTGTGTGTCTTATGTATGTACAAGACTATATAAATATAAATAAATGTGTCTCGCATCATCACCGGTTACACCACCATCTCAGTTGCTCTTCCGTCTCAAAGCTCTCTAACTCTCTCTCTCCCCTCTCTCTCTCTCTCTCTCTCTCTCTCTCTCTCTCTCTCTCTCTCTCTCTCTCTCTCTCAATCCAGTTATTTTTGCTTTACAATCACCATATCCATATTTCTCATACATTTTGTTGACGCCATTTTACGCGCACCAACCGGAAATGACTTTCACAGAAAGCATTTTAGTTGGTGATTCTCTCACTCTCGTACAAAGCTAAGCAAAAGCCGAATCAATAATGAAAACATCACCAATTCCATGAATGGCTAAATTTTTCTAGACTTCTTGTCATTTTCATTCTTCAGGCTTCTACTTTGGAACAACAAAGCTAATAAAACCGAAAAACCAAAGTAATAATAACAATAATAATAATAATAATCATAATAATAATAGTAATATTACTACTACTACTACTACTACTATTCATAATAATAATAATAATAATAATAATGATAATAATAATAATAATAATAATAATAATAATGATGATAATAACGATAATAATAATAATAATAATAATAATAATAATAATAATAAGAAGAAGAAGAAGAAGAAGAAGCAGAAGAAGAAGAAGAAGAAGAAGAACAACAACAACAATAACAAATATTGTAATATAATAGAACATAAGACATTTATAATAGATCGAAGACACACATTCATACACATACATACACGCACACACACGTACGCACACAAACGCACTCGCACACACACCCACATGCACTTTCTCACACACACATACACACAGAGACACATGCTCAATTACAGGCACACATACACAAAACTAAACTGACACACAAGGAAAAATGTGCGGGAAAATGAAAAGTGCTAAAAAGAAAAAAGAATGTAACAAAATAGAGTAAAAAGAAAGCGAAAAATGTACGAAACAAAGGTTTGAAGAGAAATCTTTTGAAGCGAAAAATTTGACAGTTGTATTTGGCCAAGACGTATGCGTAAGATAATGGATTAAGATAAAAGTTGGGTGGTACGGTTTCATATCCGACTGATGGCAGTGTACTTATTTGAAGAAGCAACACTGAAGCGTAAAACCTCACGGTTAATCCGAATGTGTGTCCTATTTGAAGTACACATAACTTTATGTATTTTTGTATACGCTTGTGTGTATGTGTTTCGGTACGTATATGCATGTATGTACACTCACACACACACACACACACAAACACACACACACACACACACACACATATATATATATATATATATATATATATATATATATATATATATACGAACGCGTGCATACACAAACACATACACACACACATATGTAGTTAATTTAAAAATTGGAGAAAAACCAAGAAAAAGGACAAAAACGTGAGGACTTAGTAAAGTATTAATACGACGCTCAGAGTAAGAAAGAGTGGTTGTTTTACGTTTCGAGTATAGTTCTTTCTCGGAAACTGGTAACATGGGCAAGTCGAAATGAAAATGAAGGAGGAATAAAATCGCCAACAGTCCAGATGTAGTTATATTTTTGAAATGACCGGATGTAGAAGGACAGACAAAGTCCTTTCTCGGACAGGACGGTGTGAAGAATGGTTGGTATCTGTGTGAAAGTTTGTGTGTGCGTGTGTGTGTGTGTGTGTGTGTGTGTGTGTGTGGTGGCATGCGTGTGTGTGTTGCTGACAGTGTGTGTGCGGTAACGTGTGCGTGTGTGTATATATAAACTCCTCCACCAATGACCAAAACTTACATCCGTCACTGCCACTTCTAAAGCTCTAACGCTACTACACCATTGACTACAATAACTACTACTACTACTACAACTACTACTACTACTACTACTACTGCTGCTGCTGCTGCTGCTGCTGTTGATGCTGCTGCGGTTGCTGCCACGACTATCGCTGCTGCTGATACCACTGCGACTACATTAATATTAATGAGATACAGAGAACAGATAATGTAGGTTACGATTTCTGAAACAATTTTGCAGAAATGATCGTATATTTTATATATCATATGGTTCCACATAAACTTTCTACATTTTAAAAGCCATTCTGTGGGTCATATTCCCACACTAGAATATCTTGTGGGTTGAATGCCTCGTGTCATGTCGCACTTTATATAGAATAGGAATATAAGTCTTTCTACTGAGCACGACCGTAGGTTACGGGTCACGCTCCATATTTATATTGTCCCCACATATACACATGCACACCCATTTCGCGTCTCCAATGCAAAATACTATTAGTAGATATTGTCATCATACTGGGTTCATAGAAATATATATACGTATATATGTGTGTGTGTGTATATATATGTGTGTGTTTGCGTGTGTGTGTTGATATATATGTATATATATATATATATATATATATATATATATATATATATATATATATATATATATATATATATATGGGAGAATTTACGAATAAAACAACAACAGACGAGGACAGGTGGTGTAAACAACAAAAGGATGTATTAGTTTAACGCTCGGGGGTGGAAGTAAATGCAAAGGAAATATTTTAGTAAATTCCATGAATCCTTCATAGTACTTTATTACATGAATGGTACTCTACATTTTTGACCAGCAGAGGATGAATGATAAGAATATTGAGGAGATATATATAAACTAACATTTAGGAAAATTACCGTAATATTTTTTTGTCGGAAACTAACGATTTCTGCCGAAGTGTCGCTTGTAAATCCATCTCATCGCAAATTATACACATTCATTCATGCACGCAAATAGAAACATATGTATGATCACATACACAAGTACGCAAGCACACACATACCTACGCGCATATAATTACAGGTTTCAAACTGTCCCTTTCTACCAAATCCCTTCACAGAGCATTAATCTCTCTACGATTCGCCCAATGAACTTGAAACAGAAACCCACACACATGCCTACGCTGACAGATAATTGCGACCATTTTACGCTAATGTCAGTGCCGAGCACTTATAGATCTTGACTAGGTTAGAAGCAAACATGGTATGTAATGATAACATTGATATTTTTAATGTTTTCATTGTATATCTTTATGGTATATTTTCCTTCTTCGCTCCATAAAAGTCGCGCCATTCATAACGTAAATGCATCTCCGCCCATTAACCTTTTTTCATGGCAATCCTCCTGAGACTGCCTCTCTGTTACAAAAAGTGATTTTTCACTGTGAGATCTAAACTTTCCCCATTATAATTTCATATAAGACCCTTTTGTTAAGTTATATTCCAAACACTAGCTTAATAATGACCAATTTATTTTACTATCATTGTTTTCGTACGAATTGAACAGCATCGACAGAAATACAGATGAAAATGGGTTAAAGTTTTCTGATGTTTTCTCTGTTCTGACTTTTAAGGGTCATCTGTTTGTTTCCTTTTATAAAACGTTCCTCATTAGGAATAAGGCTCTCGGTATCGACTGGGATCCAGTCGGTGATCATATTCAGTTAATAATATACATATTGTAAATATAGTTAAGCGATGAGGTTAATAAAATGGAAAATTACATTTATTGCCTTCAAAACCCCATCTCGTTTATTTCTCATTTTTGTTCTGTCTTTGTATATTTCTTTAGTTTCAGTCAGCTAGCTATGCCCATCCTGGGACTTTCCAGTCTATGATCCAGCAGATTACATCGATCTCTGTTTCGTATTTTAACGACTTCGGAGAGATGAAAGAAAAACAAACACGATCTGTTTATGGATTCTCAATATACCATGAACGAAGACCTTTGTTATATTATAAAATAGACTTATTTATCCCGCTCTTTCTCAATGAAATAATGCAGCGTAGTGACGCAAGGAAAATATTCCCAGTAGGCTTTACGCCTTACGATCAATGACCTAGCGTTTGCACACACCTTTTACATTCAGCTATTTCATTTCGTAACAGCTAAATACAATAAAGAGTTATATAATGTCATATAATACCACTGTAGCCTTTTTCTATTTAATTTGTTCTTTGTGCATTTTATGCAATCGAAGTATCTTATGACCTTATAACAATGTCTAAGCTAAAGCATGGCATAATTCCAAAAGCTATAGCGTGGTATTACATCAACAGTTATAACATGGCATGACTACCAGAAAGATCGTATAGCTATACATCAAAGATATTACATGCTATTCTATTAGCTATGTCAAAGCGGACAGACAGTGGCTGTAACAAGAGACTTCTTAATTGGATCCCACCAAAATCAAATTTATTGAAATTGCCTATTTCTCTTGTGCCTTTGTTCCATTCTTTCATGCGATCTTTCTCTTTTTCCTGCATTTATTGCTGTATATGTGTGTACATGTACGTGCACATTATTGGTTTTATTACTATTACTATTACTATTATTATTATTATTATTATTATTATTATTATTATTATTATTATTATTATAGTTATTGTTCTTATTATCGTTATTTTTTTATCCACTTGCTGATCATCTATGTTTTGTGCATGTATGAATGTATGTTCGTATGTATATATCTATCTATTAACACACACATGTATACATACATACACACATATTTATACACCCACACATATATATATACTTATATATATACACACACACACACACACACACACACACACACACACACACATATATATATATATATATATATATATATATATATATATATATATATATATATATATATATATATATATATATATATATATATGTATGTATGTATATGAGATGGAGTAGTAACAGCAGAAAAAAAAAGATATACAAAAATACAAAAGGAGAAAACGAGTTACCTTCACAATCAAGATTATTAGTTTGATGCCCACAGAAATACAGAGTTCATTATGTATGTCTATCAACGAGCGCGCGCGTGTGTGTGTGTGTGTATGTGTGTATGTGTATGTGTGTGAGTGTGCGTCTAGATATAGATATATGTGCGTTTGTACGCAATAGAGAGATGCAATTGCACATCTATATATACGTATATACATACGCGCGCGCGCGCGTGTATGCTTATGTATGTGTGTGTGTGTGCGCTTATGTATGTGTGCATGTGTGTATACGTGTTTGCCATGTATATATGTAAGTACAAATTAGAGAACCTCAAAAACTATGCACAACACGGCCGGCCACAAAGGCCCACACACAATTGTGAAACGAAAATTCTCTGTAAACATAGACATCTAAATTATTACGAACACTGCTGCAGCTGCTGTTGCTATTATAACTACTATTAATAACAATCCTTTCTAATATAGGCACAAAGCCTGAAATGTTGGCGAGAGGGCCCCGAAACGATGATAGGCAACGTCGAACTCGGCGGCATTTGAAATCAGAACGTAAGGAGGGACGAAATGCCGCTCCCCGGCTTGGTAACGTTTCTGCCATAATAATAATAATAATAATAATAATAATAATAATAATAATAATAATAATAATAATAATAATCATAGCAATAAATGATTTCGAATTTTGGGACGAAGCCTGACATTTTTTTAGAGGGAGCCAATCGATTACATCGAATCCAGTACGAAACTAGTACTTATTTCATCGTTGCTCTTTTTATTACCAAATTTGTTGCTACTTTATATTTTCTATACTATTCCCCATCTTTATAAGAGAGCAATTTATTGTTATCCTTTCTCTTTCGGATTAAATTTCTTGGAGCAGCAGGTACACTCTTTTGTGACTCACAGCTTTCACACTTCTGTTGATTTGTCCTGGATTCACCAATGTCTCGCAAAACTACTTAAAGAATTCCTGTAATTGATATTGATGCTTTTAAATTAAATCATTTAAATTAGCTAACATTTGCACACCTTTCTTTTCTGTCAATTTTTTTGTTTTGTTCCAATAATTTTTAAATTCTAATTTTTTTTTTCTTTTTGTTTTCCCATCTTTGATCTGTCACTATTTCTGAAAAAAAAAAAAAAAAAGGATCGTGTGCACACAAGAACCCCATTGTACCTCTGGTTAGTACCTTTTCCTGCTATTTCAAATGTACTCATATTAAACTATTTATATACAATGCACATCAAACACTTGTTGTCGATTATCACATTTACCACTACCTAACTAAGCTGCTTATCCGATATCTCTGGCTGCAGTTGTTACTACTGCAATAGTAATTGCTGTATCTGATTTTTACTCTTGGTATTAGCCTTCTTGCTCGTGATATTGCTGTAGTTGCTTCTGATGTTGCTGTTATAGTTGCGGCTGTAGTTATTATTTTAGTTATTGGTGTGGCTGTTATGAGACAACAACATCAAGTTTCTGTTACCCGCTTTTGTGGCTAATATTTTCTCTGTTTCTGCTGTCACAAGAAAACACAGCATTGCACTTTTCACCATGATACTCAAAGTTAGTTTTCGTCCAGACGCTATTACCTCAAGTGTGTACTCGGATGAATACACGCAATCCAGTTGCAGACTAATACTTCTTGCGCTGCTCCTTCATGTGTCCTCTTCTTATAGAACAACGCATGACATGACACCTCTCAAGAAACGTTCATTTCCTACGGCACATTCAGAAGCCTCTCTTTGAAAAGTTATAGAAGAATGAATATGAGTACAAAACCCCTGTCAGGCATAGTAGAATGCTTCTATTCGAGAACTTCCGAAAGGAATCTTTCATATACAATCCTACCTATATTGTCTGGTGTGCGGATATGTAGAGACGAAACTGTGTCAAAGCATAACCTTCTCAAGAATTTCTCCATCTCAGCCTGTGTAGCTCATTCCACTTGTATCTTTACCGGCACGTACCAGTTACTCATCTGGTGGCTATTTTCTACAAGCGAAAATATTTATGCAACCGTTTTCTCCTATCTCTTAACGAGTTTTAGGCTACTATTTCGTGGGCTGCTCCTTTAAACCTATTTGTTTAAAATTGTTTCTTTCTTTCTTTCTTTCTTTCTTTCTTTCTTTCTTTCTTTCTTTCTTTCTTTCTTTCTTTCTTTCTTTCTTTCTTTCTTTCTTTCTTTCTGACGACTGTAATTGAAGAGCTCTTGTTTTTGCTCTCATTTACGCTGCAGTTGCTGTTGGTCGTAGCTCTGACGGTCACAATGAATATGATAACAATACTTGTGGTGACAGTGGTGACGAAAGACGACAAAAAAAAAATATCGATTTTCGAAGATGGTAATGTTGCTGAAGCTGGAGATGCTGTTAATCGATTGGACAGCATCGGGAATGGTGCGGTAGTCGTCATCGTTGCAGCGATGCAAACAATACTTATGTATTTTATCGTCGTAGTCTTTGTTATTTTTTTTTCTCCTTCATCTCTTTGACGTTATTTTTGTTCTTATCATTGTTGTTCTCACTAGCGTTCTACTTTGAAACAGGCAGAACCCGACGTACTTTTTTTGTTAAAATATAGAATTGTAAGTTGTTTGTGTAACATGTCTCGTGATATTTGTCTTCGGTTTTGTTGCTTTCATTACTGTTGAAAATTGGAACGCTTCAATGCTGATGGAGGTGAAGTTATTATTATTATTATTATTATTATTATTATTATTATTATTATTATTATTATTATTATTATCATTATTCCTATCGGTATTCCTAATGCTAGCTCTATACCAAAAATATTCGGTACATAATTCTTTATTCTTATTTTTTAAATTTTTGTTGTACTCAGTAAATTAGGTTAGAGCATGTACTAACTTCTTCACCACTGCTACTCAGGCTGTTATATTTACGTTTCCACCCAATTTCTCCTCCTTCTTTTAAAGTCGAACTTGCTCACATTTACAATATAATGTCCATTCCCAGTTGTAGACAAAGGTGAAATCAAAATTATATCTAGTTTATTGAAAAAGATATCGCGAGTTCTGAAAGTAAAGAATAGAACTGAAAAGCTTTGATAAATCTCCAAAATTAAGGGGAAAATTGCGATAAACTACTGGGAACGTCGTTTGTACAAATGCAGCTGAAGCTTGATGTTGATGATAATAATAATGCAGTACCAGGCGTGGTGGCTCGCATGGCGTCTGATCTTAACTGATTGGAAGTGTTATAATGTACATTGATTTGTCTTGGTATAAAAGCTGGGCTACAGCAAATAATCTGCTCAATACCACAGATTTGCTTGTTAGTGGTTTGACCTTTACCAGTTGACCATGTCCCCTGGTGGCTGAAGATATGTGCATCTCTGATCACGGGCAGCAGTAGTTGGAGAGCATCATAGTCGTGTGTTGAGAAGAATTCTTTGGGGGTTTGGATAACTCACTTCTGAAAAACAGGGTTGCTGCGTTCAATATCCTTAAACAACCCTTATTCATGGTCCTTTTGAGCTGGATGGGATACTCGATCTGAACAAAATTCTAACTGGGCCCCACCTGCAAGGTCATGCGCTGTTTATTTTAATATGAGATCACCATGCCGTGCATATATTGTTGTGATGCATGTATCTGGTATAACCTTATAGAACGGATAGACATGATGGGTATATTGGGTTTCGTATATTTGTACCCCAGTGTCACTTTGATGGCATGTGCTGCTCTCTCACTCGATAATAATAATAAATGTCCTCATGCAGCACCAGGCATTGGCTCTCATGACTTCTGGTCTTAACGGATTAGAAGTGTCACCATGCACATATTTTGCCTTGCTATAAATGATGGAATACAACAAATATTCTGCTCAATACCACAGATTTGCGTATCAGTTGCTTGACCTTAACCAGTTGAGCATGTCCCTTGGTGGCCGAGGATAAGTGCATCTCTGATCACAATCAGAAATAGTGGGGTAGCAGCATAGCTATGTGTTGAGATGAATTCTTGGGGAGAGGAGTGGGGTGAATAAATCACCCCTGGAAATATGGGTGTTTCGTTCAATATACTTGAACAACCCCTATTCAGGTACCTTTTGAGTGGGCTAGGCTGCTCGACCTGAAGAGAATTCTAACGTGCCAATGAATAATGATAATAATAATAATAATAATAATAATAATAATAATAATAATAATAATAATAATAATAATAATAATAATAATAATAATAAATAATCTTTTATAATTTAGGCACAAAGTCAGTATATTTGTGGGAAGAAATTTAGTCGATTGTATCAACATTGGTAATACAGTGGTACTTTACTTATTCTAACCTCGAAATTGGAGGAAATCAAGAGCCGAAAGAAATAACAAGAAATGATTATATCTAAAAGAAACAGAAATCGTTCTAATAAAACTAGTAACAAAAATAACATTGATATGTGAAGGATACGTTGAGAAGGCAACATTTAAGACATTCAGACAAACACATGACAAATATAAACACAAGATGGTGAAAATAGGTCAAGAGGAGAACAAAAAGTTCCCAAACTTAAAGAATTTTCCTCTTAAAAGAAGAAAGAAAAGAAAAATGTAGAAGCAATTGTTAACAATACTAAAGAAGAAAGGGAGATAATTACAAGCGATTAAGAAATTATCTTTGACAGTTAATTTAAATACTTAAAGATAAAAGTGTAATGTAATTTGTTTGAAGCGTTGCGTTTGTAATTTGTATAGGCAATGTTAAAAAATACTGTAACCAATGTAACTGAGAAAATGGGCAAAATATATAACGTGCCAATGAATAATAATTGCAAAGAGAAACAATTGTATTTCTCTATATAAGTTGTTTAATACTTCTTTTTATTTCGGGAATAATTCCACCTTCCCAAATATATAAGTGAAAATAAGGGAAATTTTCGGAGAAAAATGTTATTATCTGCAGGTTATTCTGGTATGTTGTGATCTCCTAGGAATCAGTATCTATTGATGAAGAATAACTATAGCCATATTTCCTTCTATAAGTTCCAGTGAGCGTAATAGGAGTCGTCGCAGTATTCCAGCCATCATTCTTTAACCCATTTATTAAAATTCATACCATTGACCTAATTACTTTATTTCGCATAGCTCATTATATATTTTATAATTATACAAAAATTATGCTGCCAGGCCTTGCACCCATATTTTTTAGAGTGATTATACAAATCCAAAACAAACAGCAAAATCTATAAAGAAACATCATAATATGCTCATTAATATGATAAAATAAACAAATATGAAAAGGGATGCCAGTTTCTTTGCACTTAATCGACTGTCCACTAAGCTCTTTTTTTAATTAGATGTGTTGTAATTAGCCTAATTGCTGATTGCTGATTGCGTGTGCGATGATCGTTCGTTGGCGATTAGGGTTTGTTTGGCGTTCCCTCGAATTAATCTCACAATATCAATGAATCATGTATGCATACGGTTGCTATCAAAAAAAAAAAGCCAAAACAAAACCGCATACATACAAACTGCTAGACCGTATTCACACATACGGAAATACACGCATACATGTGCTATATGCATATAAATGAGTTTGTGCGTGTGTGTGCATACGTGCATATACATATCAATATTCGCATGTATTTATGCACCTGCATATGCATATCTACATTTTATATGTGTATGTGCAAAGATATTTATATACGCATAGGCATACATACACATGTATGTATGCAAATGTCGATGCTTATAATGCAATGTGACTATATTGTGGATATATACGTCGGTGCAGTTCTGTAATCTAAGCAGTAGGTTTATGTATCGATTACTACTTCTCAATAATTTTTTGCGGTCTTCCTTTCGTACTCAGTCTCAGATGCAAAATTTCTGACACGCTTTGCTTTTGAATTTTCTTACAGGAAAATAAAAATAATATACACCCCAAAGGCTATTGCTGAACTTGTTATATTAATCATTCTTGTGCCACACATAAACTTGATGGCATTTTAGTAATGTTTTCAATAACAGAACATATGTGCAATAAACTGACTAATTTCTTTTTTAAGATATTAAAATGCTTGTCTTTTCTTCGTATTTATGTTTGTGAATAAAATCTTAAATCACATCAACACGATGTTAGGAACTAAATCAACTTTCACAAAAACTTTTGAGCAGCTGAAAGGTATTCCTCTTTGATAAACTAATTCTTTTCAAGTAGCAGATCCTCTTGTTTGGCTTTAATCTAAGAACATTGCCTATAGAAGGCAATTCTTTTTCGTCATATGATTTCAAACAATACTTGGAATTTCTAAGACATTCTTTTCAATTTACTGACATTGTTATATTTTGAATTATGTAAAATAAAAGCTTGAGTTTCGTCAAGAGCTGTCAAAGATTCAACTATGACAAGAGGTAAATTCTTTTTATACCTATTTTATTTATTAAAGAAAACATTTCAGAATTTTTATTTTCTAGCTTTTCCTTTTTAAATTGCCCTTTGTATATAAAATGATATCAGTGTGTCTGTATATTCCAATATTTTTTTCCTTTTTACTTTGTATCCATCTGTTCATGTTATTTAGGTGTTGAATCGTGTAAAATATTCCATGTTAGGAAGACACAATTCATTTATAAAATGCAAGAAACGTTTTTCATGTTTCATGACCACAATATAGCGCTTATAGCTTGACATCCAACTCGCTTCGTCGGGAGAGTTAAGCGCCTTCGCTCCCTGTTTACGTCAGAACAAATTTCTTAAGTATGTCTGAAATGGTTAGCTGTATAGAAAATTTAACATTTCGATAATTGTATCTCAAAACCTGTTTCAGCTATGCCCTTCATTTAGTGACGTGTGGGTTTCCTAATCACATCACATTTTTGCTATTTTACAAGTACTATAAGATCTATAGAACACCCTACAATAGAAGGAGCAGCATTAGTATAAATCTCTAAACGAATTTCTTGTTGATTCTCATTTTAGAAGGTGTTTATTGAAAGTATGAAAAAATATCTTCCTCTTTCGTAACATCTAACATTACATTGCAATATAAAACTGGTTTATTCTTTCATCCCTATCAATAAAACGAATGTTAAAAGCTGCCCTGTGTTGATAATATCTGTTGATTCATCAAACATCAAAGCGAAATTTGAATGTTATGACAGCATGTATTTCCTGAAAATCAGTGGAGGATTCCAAAATGCGCTCACTATTTTAGTGAGAAATTGTAGCTGTTTCTTGCTATATTTATCTCTTAGCATTTTGTTTTAATTCCTGTGCATGGAAGGCAAAATATCTGACTTGGATTTTGGATAAAACAAATATAAAACAATGCATTTACGAAACTGGTGGAGAACGAGGAGAGGCAAAACTGGGTATAGGAAACTAAGGTTGAGAAACAGAGAGAAATTAGAAGCAGAAATAAAGGTTATTGATATGAATGTGGAGCAACATGCTAGGAAGAAACTGATAAGAATAAGAAATACATTAAAGTGTGTGATAATCGGGTCACTCACTTTCTTCATTTCTGAAAATGCTTTAGCTCCTAGAAAGTTAGTGACTTACCAATGAAATATATTGCTTGCAAGATGATAGGACTACATATGCTGCTTTGGATTGTAGAGTTATTTTTTAACCACTCTTCGTAAGAGCATTCTCTCACAGAGATATATCTACAACGCCCAAGTGCCGCTAAAGAGTTGAGACTGTAAAACCCGGTTGACCTTCAATAATTACATTACAGTAAGTTTGACATCAAGTATCAAAGAAGACTCCGGGAAATTGCCCGAACCCGCTGTCTCCTTCGCCTATAGTAGCTTTAAATCTACATGAAAGAGAAAGCGAAGAAAAAATAATTTTCGCAGCCCAGATTCTATATAAACACAAAGGTTTAAATTGAATGCACCAAGTAACAATGTCGAAAGACAGCAATAACTCAACTCCGTTGACAGAGTCCTTCAAATCCTATCCATTGCTGACAAGGAAAGGGCGCGTCTCGACGTATTACTATGGTGAATCCCTGATTCATAAGATAACTTATTCAATCCGAATTACAAATATGATGGTGATGAATAATGATCCTAGATGAAAGTACGCCTATTGACATGTGTATCTATGTATGTATGTTTATGTATGTATGTATGTGTGTGTGTATCTATCTATCTATCTATCTATCTAACTGATGAAAGGCAAAGACGACCTCGGCGGAATTTGAACTCAGAACGTAAAGACAGACGAAATAACGCTAAGCATTTCGCCACCTTACCAGTTAATATATTTACACATATTTACACATACAACGTTTCGATATACGTATGTATGTGTAAGTGCGAAATAATTTTTAACAGCAGCAAGCAGTTTGTAGTGAAGGCTCCAGTGATTCTCACTTGAGATAACCAGCATGAAAACTGCTTCGGAATGATAGCATTTTATGTAGTTATGGACAGCTTGCTCGGCTGTTTATATTCAAGAGGCGTGCTCGCACTTACCTGAACAGGAAAAATTAATCAGAAAGATCCCTTAAATAGGATTTCAAAATGTTTCTACTTGTAGGAAGGCGATAAAATCTAAGGACAGCAAGAGACTTTAAGTCACCTGTGTTAGATCAAAACCAATTACATTTTGTACCGAAGTCAACAGGTCTGTGATTGCAGGAACTACTCAAGAGATAATTATATTGCTGAATGATTTAATTGAGGAAAGGCGATTAATGCTCGCTTCCTGTCCCTAAATAATCAAGCAGCTTTGAGGTATTTTTGTCTAAGGCCATCGAGACCTACACACAATCCATAATGTAATAACAAGTAATTTTGCTTTAAATTAACTAATGAGATTGATGGATGCAAACGAACTGGAAAAAGTGGTCTTTTCAAATGTGAAGGCGCTTGATGATGCAATAAAGGAAAAGCATATTACGTAGCACTCTGCATTTAATGAATAACACTAGACCTTGACCATAATATCCATGAAACTCATATTCGTTCAGATTCGTGTTTAATTGCCCCCCCCCCTTTCTAGGGGCTAACGAGAATGTTGTTGAATATCCTTCTGATTGACAGAGAGAAAGAAAGAGAGAGAGAGAGAGAGAGAGAGAGAGAAACAGAATACAAAACGATAAGAATTTATAGCTATTTGTTCTTTATCTTTTACTTGTTTCGACTATTAGATTGTGGTCATGCTGGAGCACCGCCTTGAAGAATCTTAATCTAATGAATAGAACTTATTACTCATATTTTTAAAGCCTGATACTTGATTTATCGGTTTATTTTGCCGA
>NC_142940.1:58258015-58283015 GCF_046866305.1 Octopus bimaculoides
TTAAATAAATTTTGTCATTTCTAACTCTTTTACTCTCATGTCATGAATGCATTACCTGAATTCAGAAGGATGAAACAGGTAATCTATCCGCAATAGCCATTGACAGCAGAACGCCTGATTACAGGTAAAAAAGAAAGACTTAATTTTCCAGTGTAAATCTTTAATTATTTTTATGTATTTTTAACCGGGAAGGAAAAAGCAATCCTACGACATATTTGAATGATTCCGAGATAAGCGAGGAGAGTTAAAGTGAAATTGGAATGGCTGCAAGGGAGAGCTCTCTCATAAAACAAACAGAGAAACGAGACATGCAACATAAAGAATATTTCCCTTCTTCAGTTGTCCCTGTACAATCTACTCCGCGTTTGGAAAGGATTTGAACTCAGAATGCAGAGATACGAAAAGAATAGTGTAAGTCATTTGCTCCAATTCTCCTATAATTCCGCCAATAAATAGTCTTGGTCTAGTATATTTTATTAATCGATCTTGTAAGGAGGCCCCGCATTCTCTCCTGATGACCCCATACACTTGCTGGCTTCCGGTATGCGGTGTTCTCGACTGGTAGCACTTGCATGTGTGAGTGGTTTGCAAGACATCTTGGTCCAGTATTTTATTAATAGATCTTGTAGGGATCTATTTTGAACAGATGCCGCAAAGCCTCCTGTCCCATGCAGTAACGATTTTACCAATTTGCCACCGAGAAACTGCAAAATGACGAGCGTATGGTAAGAATACAATAAAAATTATGCGAAACTTGGAAAAGTACGAATAATTATAAGAACCATAAATGACTCTAAGGCAACAAGTTAAAAACTGCATTAATATAAGTTACACAAACAACAAAGAAGAGAATTAAAACCATGATTGAAATGGAGATACATTTGTCTTTGTCAAGGAAAATTGCAACCGAAAAAGAATTCCCTTAAGCACTATGATTATTAAAACGATAGCTTTAAGCATCTTTGCTTTTAAAGAAACTTTTCATACAGAAAGTGAATTCTAACAGCAATGGAACAAAATTGAATTGCTTCGACTTGTTATTTTTTTATCTGTTACTGGCTGTCCTCATTGGAGTGCGGCCATGCTACGACATAGCATTGAAGAATTTCAGACGAACAAATCGACTTCTGTACATATTTTATTTTAAAGCCTGGTACTAATTCTACCTGTGTCTTTTGCCGAACTACTAAGTTACGAGTAGGTAAGCAAACCAATAGCATCGTTTGTCAAGTTATTGTAGAGAAAAACAAACACGCACACACACACGCACACACAGGCACACACACACACATACACATACATACAAACATTCCTTTACCGGGTTTGCATATCTTCTAACTAAATATATATACAGGACGGGATCCTTTCGGTTTCCGTCTACAAATCCACTGAAAGATTTTGTCGGTCCGCTAGTATAGTAGAGAAGAACAGCTCAAGGTGGATCTCAACCCAGAACCATGTCGCTGGGAAGCAATCTTCTTATGAAATAGCCTGCGCCTATATTAGAAAGAATATTGCAGTGGATTGGAATAGTAAAACAAATCGCGTAACATTTCTTCCGACAGTAAATACTGTTGTTGACTTACTTCCTAACAACAGTCCGTGGGTATAGGTGATATTGTATTCTAACATATTCTGACCGAAGAGTAGATAAGTTTTCTGAAGCAAATATAATTTTAGATAAATCCACTGCACTTAATATGTTATATGAAAATGTGAAAATCATATTTTCTTCTCGAACATGACATCTCTTTTACAGCCAATGGAATCAGGAGTGATTGCTACTTTGTGCCCTTACGAGAAGTTATAACGAGAGAACATGCAATTCCATTGGTAGAATTTTGGAAACGATTTAATATAAAACATGTCGTTGAAGATAGTATGGTATCATAGAATGTAATGATAACAGCAATATAAGAATGGTCAGGAAACATATTTTACTGCGTGGTGCAAACCATTTCACTGCCTTTCACCACCAGGGCGAAATTATCGCTAAAATATAAAAAAGATCGTAACGGTACACAAGAGATGGGTTTCGATAAAATTCACGATATTTCATCCAATGTCTGTGATGTCCTTCAATCAAATGCAGAAAAGTTTACTTATCGTTAACTTCTTAATCTGGATCAAAAGTGTGTACACGATGAAGAAGACGATAAATTGAAAAGCAGCATGAAATTGAAAACCCAATAATAGGAATGAACGCAATAGAATTTGCTACAATGTTTATCGAATGTGAAATGTCCAAGCAATGAATAATGGATATCGACCCTAACGTCGATCGAAGCATGAACATTAACTGAAATTTGGATAAAGAATGTATGTATACATACATACATACGTACATACATATATACATATATATATATGTGTGTGTTTATATATGTGTACACACACACACACACACACACACACACACACACACACACACACACACACACACACACACACACACACACACACATATATATATATATATATATATATATATATATATATATATGTATGTATATATATGTAATCTTATAGTAACAAACTAAGAAAAGAAAGTATATACATGCATATATATGTGTGTGCGTCTATGTGTCCATCTATCAATCTATCTATATCTATCTATCTATCTATCTATCTATCTATCTATCTATCTATCTATCTATCTATCTATACATACATACATACATACATACATACATACATACATATATAACTTTTTCCCTATAAACCATCGTAAACTACAACAACGCATAATGTTTCATTTCTAGTCAGCGATTTTTGTTATCCTTTATTATTATATTACTTTCAACAAACACTATAAACAAAGGCTTTTAATGAAAGTTCAGCCAAGTGTTTTCAAAGTCCGTGAACCATACTGCTGTGCTCAGATCGCATTTCGATTAGCACTGTTTTTATGGAAGGAATTAACGGTCTTGATTGTCGGCTTACTGGGCATGTACATGCATTTGCACATAGATACACACACAGACACACGGATATGTATTCAGAAATATAAGCGTATATTGTTGCATACCTATATAAGAACATATATTTTGTTCGTACGTTTCTACACTGAAGTAGTACAATTTCCTTGATTGCTGTTTATGTACGCATGTAAGCAAGCACAGATATAGATTCTAGAGCAGCTTGTTCGGCTCTATGTGACATAATGTTTCGTAGGTTTCTTACAGAATCCTAGCTCGTAGAATACAGTTAATCAAATGCAGCACGTACAATGGGGCTACCGGAAACCGGGCGCTGTCTCTCCACTGCGGTCACATGGTGTTGCTAGATTTGAGATCGATATTCCAGCGACATCGGATGCAATTTTGCCACTGGACTATCGATCCCACTTCTAAAAACACGCTTTGACCGACGGTAGCCTCGTTTCAGGTAGCCATATTGGTCTTCCTGCATATCTCCTGTCAAGTCCATACTTATTGCAAATTGTCCAATGGACAAGCCTTGCTATATTGTCGTGGCATCTCTTATATTCCTTCTGGGCTAGTGGCGTACATTGGCTGGTAATATGCCATACGGTTTGACCATTTTGTCCACAAATTCTGCACTTAACACTTTCTGATGTGTTGTCTATTCTGTATCTTATGTAATTTCTTCTTCTTCTTCTTCTTCTTCTTCTTCTTCTTCTTCTTCTTCTTCTTCTTCTTCTTCTTCTTCTTCTTCTTCTTCTTCTTCTTCTTCTTCTTACTACTACTACTACTACTACTACTACTACTACTACTACTACTACTACTACTACTACTACTACTATTATTATTATTATTATTACTGTTATTGTTATTATCATTATCATTACCATTATTATTATTATTATGTTTATTGTTATTGTTATTATCAATATTTATAGCATCAATAAAAATATAATACAACATTAATTACATCAAGTTTCATATCGTGCAAAGATGGAAAGCAATGTTCACATTTTCTTTCTTTCTATATACAAACGAAACGTTTATATCAAATGAACCATGATCAGGGTCATGGGTCCCATATATAGAAAACGTCCGGTTGGCCTTTCTATTTTAACAATAGCGGTCTGTCGAGATAGGAGACAATATATACGTTGGACAACATCCTCGATTCTATTTATTATAAAATGAAATAATACGTGAAGCTGAATGATAGTATATATGTACATTGTTTTTAATGAGGACGTAACATATAGAACAATAGCAGAGCAGGTAAATTCCGAAAGGCAGAATAAATAATGCTGTGACTTGAATGAACCTTTTGTAAAATATCCGGCATTCTGTATATCTTCCGGTTGATGTAATTTACGATCAGTAGGTCAATCGGGTGTAATTATTTGCTTATACTTCACATCCCTTATTTAAATGGCTGTTGGAGATAGTTAAATTCGTTCAATTATGACATCTTTTCCTTGTTGCAGTCCCGGTTGTTTCCGGAATATTAATAAAACTTTCACTATAATCCGCCCTTACGCATTTTAGTTAGGTTGAAGCTTTTATAAATATTCAACTTTAAAACTTAATATCATAAACATATTTATTCTGTGATACATATTGAGAACTATGTTGCCAGTGATATTACTTCGTTAGTCTTATTACTTTGTGTGCTTGTGTGTTTTTATGTGTGTCTGTGTGCAGAAGTTTGTAGAATATAGACGTTATATATATATATATACATATGTTATGTAAAACGAGACAACCAATAAAGAATTCCAAACAGATATGGTTGCAATTTTTGATATTTGGAACTGTTAGAAATCTAAACATTCCCAGGTGAATTGAGGATCAAATGCCATCATTCTCTCCGGATGGCACACTTATACATGAAACCCATTCTATGAACATTTACCTAAGAGCTATATGAGTATCTCTAACCGTATGAATGTCACTTGCAATAGAATTCATGGATTATATTTAGGTATCATATCGTATCTTAATATTAACTCGATTCCGTCGGTCACGAATGACCATGGGGGCACTTAAGAGGTTCCCCTCCGGGGTTAAGTCTGGGCGGAAAGTTGCCTCACCGGTGAACAACCTGTGGTTGTTTTTTTTTATTGAAGACCAGCAGTCGTCCAAGCATACCAGCCTCCCCTCTTCACGCCACCGATGTTATCCAGGGGAAAGACAAAGGCTTATACAGGTTGGCACCTGTGACGTCGCAGCTCATTTCTACAGCTGAGTGAAATAAATGTCTTGCTCATGAACACAATACGGGATTCGAACTCACAACCTCACGATCGCTAGCTCGATGCTCCTACCAGTGGGCCATGTGCCTTCACAACTTAATATTATTATATTGATAAGTGGGAGGGGGTTGAGTTGACAGAATTGTTAGCACGCCGGGTAAAATGCTTAGCAGTGTTAAGTCCGTCTTCACGTTCTGATTTCAAATTCCGCCAAAGTTAATTTGCCTTTTATTCTATCGGCATCGATAGAATAGATTCTAGTTCAAAACTGAGATCGATATAATCAACGTACTCCTTCTTCGAACTTGCTGGCGTTGTGTCAAAACTTGAAACCGATATCATTAAACTTATATATAAGGTGACGATCAAGCAGAACCTTTAGGACGCCGGGGAAACTGCTTAGCAGCATTTAGCCTGTTTTATTCGTTCTGAGCTCAAATTACGCCGAGGTCGATTGAGCCTTCCATCCTTTAACTGTCGATAAAATAAGTACCAGTTGCACACTGGCGTTGATGTAATCGACTTACTCCCGCTATCGAAATTTCTGGCATTGTGCCAAAATATGAAATCAATATAAAACTTATAACTGATCATATTCTCTCTACTCTTGCTTATCCTCAGTTCCAATAACAAATACCGATTATTATAATTTCGTATAATCTATATTTTATATATAATTTAATTTAATAACGTTTGCAATTTGCTTCTAGCTTTAGTTGATATCTTTATATTATTTCCATCAGCCTCCCGAGTTACGGATTTTATAATTCTTTATAATTGTTATAAGTTCATTTTTTAAAAAATTCTTAGACTTGCTTTATTCTAAATAATTTTGTGACAATATTCTTTGGTAGAAACGTTACGTCTTATAGATTTTTTTCTCTTTCTGTTGGGATTATTGGTTCCATTTTTCCGACTCTTTTATTTTCTAGCCTTTCCACTTCTGCAACTTTTTTTGCAACCAGATAACAAATATCTAGACATTTGAATATTTAATCAATATAAAATTGTAAACTCATATCTTTATGGTGGCGTTTCTTAATCGAGATTCTCCGGAACCTTAGGTTTCCGGAAAATGTTCCTAGGGGTTCCACGAGAAAGAGTAAGATGATTTCACGATCGTTATGTTACTATACATGCGCAACATATTATTGGTTATTGTAATATAGACATCATCTTATCTAACCTATTATGTTATCAAAATATATAACCACACACACACACACACACACATATATATATATATGTGCATGATATTTACTACGTGAGTTACGATGAAAAATATGAGAAAGATATGGTATTTAATTTTTTTTGTTCAGAGTTTCCTTGAGACATGCAATTTATTTTAAGGGTTTCACAAGGGTAAAATGGCTGAGAAACACTGGTCTATGGTGACACAGATTATTTATATCCGTAAGCGGATACAGAATACTTTCATTAATCCAGAACACACATGTATTTGTTTATTATTATAACTTCTTCCCGCCAATTTTTTGACCTCTTACTCTATCTGATTGATCCTATTCTGTTTCTATTCATTCTTTTCCTTTCCCACCATCTCCTTCATTTCCCACCTACTCTCCTGACGTTTCCCAGGGAGCATCATTGATCTGTGATTTTCAGTTGTTATCCCTGAATTGGAATTACCCGCATTCTTCATTAATTAAAGCTAATATTTTATTAGTTCCGTAATTATTAATCGGCGAACTTTTATCCAGATTAATTAAATTAACGAATAAATAACATGGGAATTAATTAATCATGTCACATCTCAATCTATCAAACTTTATAGGAATATAACGTAGCAAAGGTAAATGTCTTTTTAGAACACCGACGACAATTGTATTTGAACACGTTTTCATTGGGTCAAATGTCATGCTTGTTACCTGCTATCTGCCGTTATACAAGAACGTTTTCCCACCAACATTGTTTAGCAAAACGGTTGGTGGGTTTAATGACGCGTCTGGAGTAGGAACGCCTCTAAGTCTTCTCTAGTTTTATAACCTCATTCGACTACCCAGCCTCGTTGAATGACAGGTTGTAGTCACACGCACATTGCGTTTCTTAAATGGTGTACCAATTTCATTTTGTATACCATTTTGTGATTTTGTGATTGATGAATATGTCTCTGCTCGCTTGTTACTTTCTACTTAGCCTGACGAGTTGAGTTTTGCGCATCATCTTACGTAGTCCGACCCCAAGACTTATTCTTTGGAAGCCTAGTAGTTATTCTATCGGTGTCTTAAGTCGAACCGCTATGTTACGGGGACGTAAACACACGACCATCGGTTGTCAAGCGATGTTGGGGAGAAACACAGACACACAAACATGTACACAAACATATATATATATATATATATATATATATATATATATATATATATATATATATATATATATATATATATATATATATATATATATATATATATATACATATATATATATATATATATACGACGGGCTTCTTTCAATTTCCGTCTACCAAATCCACTCACAAGGCTTTGGTCTGCCCGAGCTATAGTAGAAGACACTTGCCCAAGGTGCGACGCAGTGGGAATGAACCCAGAACCATGTGGTTCGTAAGCAAGTTACTTACCACACAGCCACTCCTACGCCTTTTGTATGTTATTATCTTATGCATGCTATTATCTAATATGTAGCAATATTATATAATCCAACTACATGTTTTTATGATATATCTATCTATTTGTCTGTCTGTCTCACAGAGAGAGAGAATGAGAGATAGAGAAAGATAGAGAGAAAGAGAGAGAGGAACTTTCAAAATTTATGGCCATCTAATTTCACTTACTCAGTATTGGTCATCAGATATACCACGCAATCGAATTGGAGATCAACTGCATGTTTGAGCAATTTCCTTAATTGCATCACCTCTCCTCCAAAAAAGAGAACTTATCTCCTTCTGTACCCAAATCCCGAGTCTCCCACATTCCAGTTCATTACATTAGTTTGTTACTGCAAGACACCAACTAGAAATAATTTGGCGGCAGAAAAATATAAGCAAACTATATATAGGAGAAATATTATTTTATTTCTCGCAATAAATACAGGAGACAGCTTCAGAAAATTTGTCGTCATTTCAGATTTCCCCGTTGATTAAATTTTTATATTCTCTTCAATATATAATTGTTTTCCGTTAACATTTTACAACTCACTACAAGATGTGTCTTGGCGCTAAGTTTCTCATTTTTTTTTTCTGTCTTAATAGCAGCTGTTACTAATAATATCGAGGATTTTATTTTCTTAATAGGTGAGCAAGTGAAAGAACGAAGGGAAATGTGAGAAAGGCACAGCAAGAAAATGAAGAAAGCTGTCATGGTGGCCTGTAGCTCCATCTACACTGGTGAGATTGACTCAGTTGCTTGTTTCAGTTTCAAGTTTATATAGGTAGATATATGTATGAAACATATGGTTTTCCGAGAAGTTGGTGGCGGAAATAGAAGATTGTTTTCAGATCGATGACTACTTCGAAAACTTGTAACAGGGTGAACAAAGCCAAATGTACTTAAAGGGTATTTGGTCGAGTTAAACATAAGAGTTGGAAAATGCTGAAAATTCTGAAAAAAAAAAGGGAAACAAAATTTCAATAGGTAAAGTGTTTCGAACTGTGTAGTAGTAGTCTTAATAGTAGCAGTAGTAGTAATAGTAGTAGTAGTAGTAGTAGTAGTAGTAGTAGTAGTAGTAGTAGTGGTGGTGGTGGTGGTGGTGGTGGTGGTAGTAGTAGTAGTAGTAGTAGTAGTAGTAGTAGTAGTAGTAGTAGTAGTAGTAGCAGCAGTAGCAGTAGCAGTAGCAGCTGTAGCAGCAGCAGCAGTAGCAGCAGCAGCAGTAGTAGTAGTAGTAGTAATAGTAGTGGTGGTAGTAGTAGTAGTGTACTACATTACTTTACGTAATCAGAAGTACCGAATTTTTATCTGACCCCCTCCCCCCTAGCGATTTTGCCAATCCTAGAAGTATATGTGCACAATTATATATTATCAAGGTTGTTGGACTTATTCCATCGTCCAGATTAACGCGACTACCTGTCACCTAGTATGTCTTTAGCAAGCCTTCTAGCCAGGACTCCGGTTTGAGGATACTTTCCTCCCCCCCTCCGATTAATCTCATAGAGCCTGTAAAGAATGCTCATTGCCTTTCCTCCTGATTTAAGATATTAAAATATAAAAAAAGTAGAACTGCTTCTGGTACGTGTCAAGGCATCGAAGACTGGAGGTAAGAAGATAGCTAGAATCAGAATGGACGTTGATAAAGTCGTGCAGAGATGTTGGTGTATTCAAACTCAATTTCACACTACACAAGAACTGCAAGAGAGATCTTTTTGTCGAAGAGGAGACATTTCTCTTTACTAAATTTCACTCAAAAGTATTTACTTGTCTCGAAACCATAGTAAAGACACTTTTCCAAGGTGCTACACGGTCGGATTAAACTCGATTTGAAGTAGTTACTAAGAAAGCCTGTAACCTACACACCATACCTACATCAATATCTTAACAATGGCAAATAGAAATGCAAGATGTTTTCCTGCTGGTAAGTAAACATAAGCAGCCATCTTAGCAAAACAGTGACGTTATTCGAAAAGTAATTGCAGCAGTTTATAAAATTAATTACAGCTGTGTTAAATGCTGAATTGTAATGTTGCGAATTCAAAATAAGAAAAAAACAAATACATTTCTAAATATATACAAGCTGCACTAATCCAATTCTTAGCATGCTAATTCCTAAAACTAAAAAATGGTGTTAATGTAAATTTTAGAAATCGCCCAATCCACAAAAATGAAATAAGAAAGAAATAACAGCGTCGCATGCAACATAGTTATATAACAAAAAATTTAGCAGTGCTAATGAGGAATGTTATGGTGAGGATTCTAAATCGATAACGTTTGGAAAAACTATTCTGAAAATAATGGAATCACAGTGATTTCATTCTGCCCCTACAAAAGTCTCTGAAATTTTAGGAAATTCTAAAATAGAATTTAGTGAAACACGAAGAAAATCCTGACATTGTATTCTAGTTGGGAATGAATCTCGTGACAATTAATCAAAATCTTGCTGTCTGTCGTTAGAATTCTCTGCATATGTATACATATATTTAAATATGTATCTATGTGTTTGTGTGATGTTTCTGTGAGTGTGCGTACATGCAATGTCGATACGTATGTATATGTATATGTGTGTGTATATGTATATGTGTGCATTTATATATATATATATATATATATATATATATATATATATATATATATATATATATATATATATATATATATATATATATATATATATATATATATATATATATATATATCTGTATATATATACATACATACATACATACATACATACATAAGATTTCAGAAAAAGTACTTGATACAGGCAAAATATTGAAAGAGTGATTTTCGTAAATGTCACTAACGATTGCAAAAATAATTTTTGTAAGGCAGAATGTCAACGAATAGCTCCAAACCATTAACGTCTTTACGGCCAAAAACTGAATATACATTACATATCTTGAAAATCAAATTAATAATATCAGGACTTCAAGCAAAATATTCTGGTCATATTTTAAAAACTATGTTCTAAACCTGAGATTGAAATGTTAACTTAAGTTGTGAGGGCAATTTTACTGTCGATCACAAATTCATATTTTCTTTCCGTGGAACCATATATATGTTACTGGGAGCCATGATAATATTATATGGCGCCTAATTCATGTCGTGTGTACCTCGGTTGAGAACCAATGTGTTTTCTGATGAGGGACCAACAACACTACAAAACTCCATCACACATTTATTGCCACGTGTGAGAAAAAAAAAGAAAAAAATCATTTTCTCTGCTAAAGCTGGTTTGTTTACTTTCTACAACGAGATTAAATTCTATGTTTTTCAAAAATGTTTTACTTTGCACATCATTTCAAATTATTGTAAAAGTGTGTACTGCATTATTAATACGTCTTTATATATACAAACATATATATATATATATATATATATATATATAGATATATATATATATATATGTATATATATATATATATATATACATACATATACATGTATATATATATATATACACATATATACATACATATACATGTATATATATATATATATATATATATATATATATATATATATATATATTAAAAATGTGGTACACATATATATGCATACATATACACTCATGTATATATTGATAATGAATTAAAACCGCTTCTCAACTTCTCAACATGTACATATACACATAGATATATACATATATATATATATATATATATATTTATATATATATATATATATATATATATATATATATATATATATATATATATACATGCATGCATACGCACATATATATATAATCATGTGTGCGTGTATGTACACATTCATACACAATGAAATGAAATTACAGCTTTGTTTTCTTTGAAATAAAAGCAGTAGAAATGTTTTCAAAGTGGAAAGAACTTCAAATACGTTTCGTTGTTGTTGTTGTTAATTTTTGTGTCTTGAAAGATAAGAAAAATATTAAGAAATAACTTCTTAAAAAGAAATTAATTTAACGAACATTGAAAGCCTTACAATTTGAAATTTCAAACGTCTATATATCAAGTGTTGTCAAGGAGTAAACATGACTACGTATATTCCCTCACACATGTGCATACCACCCCGCACATAAGTAATAATATAGATGTGGAAAGAGAGGGAGGGAGGGAGGGAGGGAAAACGTTCATAATAGACTATACATGCCTATATGTCTTTATATATAACGATATATATATATATATATATATATATATATATATATATATATATATATATATATATATATATGTGTGTGTGTGTGCATTTGTATTTTTGTTTATAGTAATACACATACGCATATGCTTGGTGTTAACTTTTTCACACAAACAACATTAGAATGTTCAATACATCTGGTGGAGTGAAATATTAAAAGAAAATACTGTTTTAGAGTCCTTCTATTGTAACTTGAATCTTCAGATTTTGAACTATTTGAAATTTACTACGCAGGTAAGAATACCAAAATATAATCTAAATAAGACGTTCACCTCTAGTGTGATCATGACATAGGAATAATTGAAACTCATCCAACAAATTCTAAATATAATAATTAAACACATTGTAAATACAATTTATAAAGGTAAAGACTTCAGGCTCACATCATTGTTCATAAAAATAGAAAAAGAAGAATATAATACACTTTCTAATTATGATTGAAATTTGAAATAATATGGTGTATGACTTCAAACGGAAGCAGTTTTAAAGATATAGGTATAACCCATAGACGTGCAAAGTGGTTTTTGCACAGCTGAGAACTATTCTATACTGAAAAATGAATGAGCAAATTCTTTGAATCTCAAGTCAGAGATCCTCTGCAATCTCTGTAGGAGTTCTATCAAAGTAACAGAGCTGATGAATACATATTTATTTACTAAATGGAATCATATTCTCTCTACCTCCACCATTTTTTGTATCAACATGTCTATCAATTACATTACTAATCCCTGCTGCCAACACAATGTACATATAATTTTAAACTTTTATACTTCCTCCTTGATTTTTCGCTGCTTAAACTATTTAAGTTTTATATATTCGCAGGTTCCGAACAAGGCATTGGCTTGTCGCAAGATTACTCTTACATATTTTCCAGCTGTATGGACTCGAGCAGCGTAAAATGAAGTGTTTTGCTGAAGAAAAGAACACACGACTCGGTCCTGGAATCGAAACCACGATCTTACGGTCATGAGTGCGACACCTTGTCTACAAACCTACATTCCTTCAAACATACACGTGCACCCACACACACACAGAAATTCTGTCTGTCTGTCTGTCTGTCTGTCTGTCTGTCTGTCTGTCTCTCTGTCTCTCTCTCTCTCTCTCTCTCTCTTTCTCTCTCTCTCTCACACACACACACACTTAATCTGGTACTCCATCGTTTACGACGACGAGTGCACCAGTGATAAGACCAACGAAACGGCCTGCTCGTGAAATTAACGGGCAAGTGGCTGAGCACTCCACAGACACGCATTA
Organism: Octopus bimaculoides; assembly: GCF_046866305.1. Classification (NCBI taxonomy): domain Eukaryota; kingdom Metazoa; phylum Mollusca; class Cephalopoda; order Octopoda; family Octopodidae; genus Octopus; species Octopus bimaculoides. The sequence goes on from NC_142940.1 coordinate 58,271,252, forward strand.
CCTTAACGTAGTTCTCAGGGAGATTCAGCGTGACACAGAATGTGAGAATGCTAGCCATTTCACGTTCAGCTACAATTCATTTTTGCCCGCTACGTGCAATGGGGCAATGTGAAATAAAAACACGAACTCACGACCTCACGATCGTGAATCGAATGCCCTATCCACTAAGCCAGGTGCATTCATCACAAAAACATTACAAGAATTATATGACATAAGCGTCACAAGGTGGCGAGCTGGCAGAATAGTTAGCACGCCGGGCGAAATGCTTAGCGGTAGTTCATCTGAGTTCAAATTCTGCCGAGGTCGACTATGCCATTCATCATTTCTGGGTCGATAAATTAAGTACCAGTTGCGTACCGCCCTCTCTCAAAATTTCGTACCTTGTGCCTAGAGTAGAAAAGACTATACATAGGAGTACCTGTTTTTGCAAGAAGCTTGCTTCCCAATCACACGCTTCTGTGCTCAGCAACAATATGCATGCAGCACCTTGGGCAGGTGTTTCTATGTAGACCCCACGCCGGCCACAACATTCCGAATGCGTTATTTTGATCGAAACTGAAAGAAATTGATCGTGTGTATATACATAGAATATGTACTAGGCTTACAAAGAATAAGTGCCGGGGTCGATTTAGTCTGCTAAAAGAAGTGATCCAGCATGGCCGCAGTCAAATAACTGAGACAAATGAAAGAATAACAGAATATATATATATATACGTGTGCGTGCGTATGTGAGTTTATGTGCATGTGTGTGTGTATGTGTGTGTGTGTGTGTGTGTGTGTGTGTGTGTGTGTGTCTTTGTGTCTGTGTTTGACTCTAACTTGATGACTCAGAAAGTGAGTACCAGGATTTTAAAAACATAGATAAGCACTAGAGTCTTGGCCTAAAACCCTGCAAGGCTGTGCAGAGGCATGGCCTCATTCCAATGTCTGAAACAAAACAAAAGAAAAAGATGAAGTAAAGAAAAATAAACAAAAATGGTTTGTATATGTGTGTGAAGGTGTAGGTGGTGGGATGAGTACTTCAAAGCTAACCCACAGTCAAATATACCGAAATAGTCATCATTCATATTCCCTTTCTTTCTTTTTCTGAAATTCCACTAGACATTGTGGTAAGCTACCGCAAAAATTCTAGAGAAAATAACAACATATTTATATATGTTAATATTTAATTAAAAATATATGCAGACATAATATTTCTTATACACACCTCATAATACTACAACATTGACTCATGAAATTGCATGGTATACATACACATATATGTATGTATATATATATATATATATATATATATATATATATATATATATATATATATATATATATATATATATTCGGTGTCATAAAGCCTCTATAACATTAGTATATTTTTCATTTGAACTGATGCAGTGCATATCTACAGACAATTACACTCAATATATTCAGTAATTTCAAACAGAAAAGCCTTTGAATTGTTATACACACGCATGCACATTCATGCCCACACGCACCCACACATACATATGCGTATATATATGTATATCCATATATATATATATATATATATATATATATATATATATGTACGCATCTATTTATCTATATACCTATCGTTCTATCTATCTATCATCTATCTATCTATCTATCTATCTATCTATCTATATATATATTCTCACTTTCTTATGCATGCCTCAATGTATGTCCATGTGTTTATGTACGTATGTGTGTGTGTCTGCATGTACACAGATACACACACACGCACACACACATAATTGATACAATTCATACTCTGTAAACTATACAAATATTCAATAATTTACGATTCACATGCATACACATTTACATATACAGTATCCATTCAATGCTGTCCCATAGAATACAGAACATACATCCTTTCAATCTTATATAATATATACATCAGTTCAAATATACAATTTACCAGATACAAAAATGAAGTGTATCTATATGTGTGTTTGTGTGTATGTGTGTGTGTGTATCCATACAATGACATACAAAGTTACAGTCAGTCAGTCTCATATAACACAATACATAGAAACATTCAATATTATATAATATGAAAAATATTGGCGTCTGACACACTGACACACACAGACATACACACACACACACACACTAGCGAACAGACAATCGCACACACATACACTCACGTACACACACAAACACACACACACACACACACGCACACACACTCACAGACACAGACACACACAGAGAAACACATACACATTCAAGCACAAATAAACGTATATACACGCACATACAGACATACAGACGCTCACATACACATACACAAACACACACACACTGGTACATATATAAAGCATAATAGAAATATATACGTATTTCCATACATATATATACACATACATATATATACACATACATATATGCCATCTTGTGTATACATGTACATATAAGTACCTCCTTCTGTCTGTATTTATCTCCCTCTCTGTATCACTCTCTGACTCACTCACTGTATATACTGTCTGAAACTATATATATGCGTGCATATTTTTATACATAATAAAATATAGTTAAACAAGCTTCGTAAAAAGCTTTTCATAAAACCACCCTGAAATCCTAGCCAGCAATTGTATTTGACGAAATGTACCAAACGTGATTTCTAATTGAATTAACAGTTTCTGTTTTATGCGATTACCGTTTTCTGCAGAACATTGATCATTGTGAAAAAAACACTTCGTTGACGAATTAGATAAGAAAATGTTTTAGATAAGAAAATACTGTGATATTATACTTTATGATAAATGGTTTTCCATTGTTCTAAGATTCCTATCAATATAAGTTATCTAACGACAGTAGATTTTAAGATTGGCTCTCTATGTGAGTTTCAGCTAGAGAGAGGGAGAGATAGAGGGAGACAGAGAGTGCGAGAAACGAATGAGAGTCAAGTGTATGAGAGAGCCATGAATAGCTGTGTTCAAGCCGTATTGTACAAAATAACTCAGTGGTTACGGTTTAATGTATTGTTAGTAATAGTTGCATGGTTCATATATACATGGGTGAATGATCTTAATTCGTTTTCAAACCATAGAACGGTTTCCAATTACTGCTTCTCAATATTCCTGATGAAGCTGCCAGATTTTGCTTTTAGTAGTCATTTGCGAAATCTGCGAGTGGCACGCCAACGAAAAGTTACCTATAATATTTTTAGTAGGCGGCTCACCAGATGATGAGACATGTCTCAAGTGTCTCACTTCTCGAGAAAGATCACTTATGTTTAGTTCGAAGCATATAATACCGTCGTATTTTATGCTTGCACATTCAAATACTCTCTCAAATATGGCATATCAGAATATAACACGGTATGGTCGCACATGGAAAATCTTATAAAATAGATCTGGTCAATCAGATTTTATATATAGTGACGCAATGGAGAAGAATAGGTAAGTGTTTCCTGGCGGAAATAACAGTGAAATATCATTCAAATCAGACCATGGCAATACGCATAGTTCCAATAATATAGACGTCTCATTCATCCATTCTCGAACTGATTCGCTGAAGCAATAGTTTTAAATATAATTAAACACCAGAACTTCTACCCTCACGATATAACAAGTATACCACACCAGATTACAAACACTCTAGAGCCTTCTGTGATAGCAAATTTACAACGTAGACAAAGTCTCTCAAACTGAAGATTAATATTCGGGATGAAACTACTTGTCACTATTGCTTAATGGCGTATGAACTAATGTATTGTTTCGAGAGGACTGAAAAGATATTTATCTTTGATAAGAAAGCCTCTGCTTACAAGTTACAGTATGAATGGCGTGAACATGAAGAAGCAAGTGTGGCAGTACACAACGGAGGCCTGGGTAACACCAGAATGGTTAATAATAATGATAATAACAATCATTGTCCATATAACGAACGAATTCCCTAGACTTGCCCAAAACTACAACAGCTTTTGGTGGCAAGATGAGGTAGTGAAAGCGCTATTTTGGAAACTGTGCGAAAAGTGGGGTCTAGGAAGAGTCAAGACATCGTGTGAGCACAAAGAGCGGAAAATGGCGGAGTCGGAGACCTGCAAATTCCTCTGGGATATCCCAATCAAAACCGGTCTGGTGCCTAGAGCATAACAGACCGGAACTAGTGTTGGTCGACAAGATGTGCTATATAGTTGATGTTAGGTGCCACTTTCACCCAAAAATAGTCAAGTAGAAAGGCGAGAAAATCCATAACTACAATCCTGTTAAGAACAAAATATATTTCTAAGTTAGTACGTTAGAAGGAGACGAAAAGTGTGTGAGAGATAGGAGGGAGAGAAAAACTATAGAGACAGACAGCGGTAAATTTAACGATAAAATAGAGCTTGCTGAGAGGGAATCTTTAATCCAAAGAGGAGTAACTTGTTGACCCAGTACGAAGTCCGCATTTCGACCGAGAGGTACTCATTTCTTGGAGTTAATTGGAGGACTTCTCCACTTTGATTGTCATCAAAGCAATAACATAGCAATGCTATTGCTTTGATGACAATCACGGGATATGTTGACTACTGAAGGTTTAAAAATGTAAATAAAGAACGCATTTCAAAATCATGAAGAAATGGTTAATCGTGGACACAGTATAGCAATCAAGAGCAGGCGTGTTGGAAACCAATAAGTTGTGAGAATGTGAATTGATATGGAATAAAACAACAGTAAATTTGGAGCAGGCTCTAACTCCCTATCAACGAAATGGGTGGAATTTTCGGACACAGTGAAGAAAACCTGCAGCAACACCATCCGCTTATAAGAGCTGTATTACATTGCGGGACACAAGTGATCCTTGTAATTGGTAATTCACTTTTGAGAAGCTAGAATGTTCATATTTAGCTATTCTAGTTCTGAAAATTGAGGCTAGACTTTATTATACAGATCTAACGTCTGTTTTGTCCCTTCTATTTTTATGACATTTTAAATGTGAAAAGCGAGCGAGATTAAAGAATAGTTGGTAATATCGGAGAGATTCATGGGATTGTGATACACTATCACGCAATTTGATAGATTGAGATGGATTCTCGCAGATAGAGAATGATTGAATAGTTTAGCTGTTTGTGGATAATGAAAATACTATACCGACAAGATCAGTCACTGGTAAAAATTTATGACATTAATAACCTTTTATCCTTTATTCTGCCGCTATGGTTCATTGCCACATTACGTAAATACATATCATATAAAGGTAATGGGTAAGGTGTAGATATGATATAAACGATTTACAGAAGTCGATGCAATCAGGTATATTGCGAGGTATTGTCACAACCTGTTTGATTGTGATGTCGCAACGTGACACGGCTGTTTGATGTTCGAACAAAATTTCATGAACATCGACGTGACGATTGTTTCGATATAAAATATCGATAAGAGATAAATAGGAAGGAAAAATAAAATACCCAAAGAAAAAAAGAATCATTCTAAATGAAATATTTCTATGCTGCTACAATACGACTATATTCAACAATGGCTGCCAGAGAAGCGATAACATCCGACATGTTTCCTTATAAATGACTAAAATTAAAGACATAAAATAAAAGGTATTTATATGTAGATATATATCTGTGTACCAGCGTGACCTTAGTCGTGATAGTTGGAACAAACTAAAGGACTAAAAATATAATATATATTAATAGCAATTATTCATGTTAATGTGCCTTTTGACAATACTTGCTGTTATATTTCACGCACGTTTCATTAAATATAAACTTGAACAGAGGCCTCGCCATTTGAACTGCTAAATCTAGCAACCGAATTTCCTCACAAATTACACATAATCGTCTTGGGGAGAAAAACGATTACTGCCAAATCTTTAATTTACTCGGGCGTAAAGAAACTGACATTGCGGAGGAGAGGAGAATCTAAACACAAAGATAATCACTGACATACGTTTAGTTAGATAAAACTACTTCATTCTAAGAGTTTATCTCGCCTAAGAAATATGATGTGGCATGCCGCTCGTAGTCCCTGAATATCTCATGAGGTTGGTGATATTTTGTGGCTATTCGACTTGTATTTTTAGCTCACATTTTTAGCAATTTCATGTGCTATTTTGCGCCCTCATTTATGAATATTGCCTTTTTGGTTTAAATTGCTATAGCCACGTATATTATAATGTATTTCATATAATATATTAATATATTATGATATATATATATATATATATATCACTCCCGAACTATACGGTCGGTATATCGACGACTGTATCGGTGCCACCTCTCTCTCCCGCGAACATCTTGACTCGTTCCTCTCTTTCGTTCAATCTTTCCATCCTGCCCTCCACTTCCCCTGTACTGTCTCTGACACCTCTGTCCCCTTTCTCGACATTTCGGTCAGCATCCTCCACTCCGCCCTTAGCACCTCCATCCACTACAAACACACAGACTCACACTCCTATCTCAACTTCTCCTCCTCCCACCCTAGACACACAAAACTTTCCATCCCCTATTCCCAATTCCTCCGTCTACGCAGACTTTGTAGCGACAGCCATGACTTTGAGACTCAGTCTCAACTCATGGCTCACCACTTTAGCCTGCGTGGATATCCACCCACCACCATCCACACCGCCCTTGCCAGAGCACGTTCTGTGGACCGTGCATCTGCTCTCTCCCCCCGAACCCGCCCTGCCGTTTCCCGCCTCCCTTTTCCCCTCACCTACCATCCCACCACCCTACCCCTCCAACGCTCCATTCTCCGAGCTTTTCGGCGCCTCCAGTCCGACCCCTCCACCTCCCACATCTTCCCTAATCGACCCCTCCCCTCCTTCAAACGAGCCCACAACCTACGGGACCTCTTGGTCCACAGCTTCTTCCCCAACCCAACCTCCCAACCTGGCTCTTTCCCCTGCTCCCGTCCACGCTGCCGCACTTGCCCTTACCTCTCCAACACCACCCTCCTCACCAGCACCCATCACCGACCCTATCGCATCACCGACTCCTTCACCTGCACGTCTACCAACATCATATATTGCCTCTCCTGCTCTCTCTGCCAATCCCTGTACATCGGACAAACGGGGCGGCGCCTGGCCGACCGATTCGCGGAACACCTCCGAGATATCAACGTCGGCAATGACACCCCGGTGTCACGCCACTTCCGTTCTGCCGGCCACTCCTTGCGGCAACACCTGTCTGTGTTTGGATTGTCCATGCACAGGGGCCATCCGGACTCCCGTTTGCGCCGTGAACAGGGATTAATCTTCTATCTTCGCTCCTTTGCGCCACATGGGCTCAACTCCCCTCCACTCTTCATCTAACCCCCTCCTCCTGTCTCTCTCCCCCACCCTCCCTCCTACCACCCATCTCTCCCCTCCCCCACCTCCTGCTCCGACTCCTACTTCTTTGTACCTCTCTTCATACTTCTCTCCACTCCCACTTCTCTTCACCCCTACTCTTTCTCTCCTCTCTCTTACTCTCTCTCACTCTCTTCTCTCGTACTCCCCCCTCCCCCCTCTCCCGTACTCCCCCTCTCTCACTCTTACTCTCTACACTCTTACTCTCCTACTCTCTACACTCTTACTCTCTTACTCTCTCACCCTTACTCTCTCACTCTCTTCCCCTCTCTCTCACTCTCTTTCTCTTCCTTTCTTCTTCCCCCCCATACCCCTCTTCCCTCTCTCTCACTCTCTTTCTCTTCCTCTCTTTCTCTTCCTCTCTTTCTCTTCCTCTCTTTCTCCCCCCATACCCACCTTCCCCTCTTTCTCCCCCCATACCCACCTTCCCCCTCTCTCAATCCCCCTTCCCTCTCTTATACCCACCCTCTCTCCTCTCTTCCTCTCCCCTCCCATACCCATCTTCCCCCTCTCTTACATCCACCTTCCCCTTCTCCCTCCTCGTCAACACCCCCTCATAAGCTCATCCCACCACACCCCAACACACTCCTACTCTACCTTCCCACTCCACCCCATCCAATTCCTTACACCCACCACCCACCTCTACCCACATACCCCACCCTACCCACATACCCCTACCTCTACCCCACACTCCACCCATGCCTTCCCCACCTCCCAACACCCTCACATCACACCACACCAATACCCTTGCATCACACCACGCACACCACACCAATACCCTCGCATCACACCACGCACACACTACAACTGACCAACTACTTTCTCCCTTTCTCCCTTCCCCCATTTTCACACTACATACGTCAAGATCACTAGCAGTCTACCTCCCACACACAGCCCCTCGTTCCCGATCACCGTTTGTTATCTCCCCCTTTCTTAGCTCTCCTTAAATAAGAATTTCTAACTTCCGGTCAGCCATTGTTATGATCGGCCATTATTATGATTGACCGTTGACTGAACACTATTCAATTTTTTTTCTCCGTGTTTTTCTCCTTGTCTCCGTATTCTTTCTGTTGAAGAGCGTAGCTCGAAACGTCAAAGACTTTCCGTATTCCCGAGCGTCATACTAATATATACTTTTGTTATTTACACCACCTGTCCTCGTCTGTTGTTATTTTTTGTATATTCTCCCATATATATATATATATATATATATATATATATATACAGAGAGAGAGAGAGTGAGTTCGAGAGAGGGAGAGAGAGGGATAAATATGCATCTTTCACTTAACACGTACCGAATTCATTCACAAAGCTTTGGAGATTCTGGGGATTTAGTAAAATTCGTTTGCTCAATGTACCGCGCAAATGAACTCAAGTGAAAACCGCTCCTTTAGAAAGCAATCTTCTTCACCATAGATCCAAGTCTACCCCAAATTTTGTGTAACAAAACGGATAAAATGTTTTTCAAGTTACAGCCGATTACTTCAAATTATTCCAAAATTCTAAGAGCAAAATGATACATGTAACTGACAGTGTATCAATAAATGTACTCTATATCAAATAACCAATAATCATGAATTAAATCGATTTAGTTCTTTGTGAGTATAGTCAGGGCTCTCCTCGGTTAAATATCAATTATCCAAATAAATTAGATGTTCACGTGTTCTGTAAATATAAACTGGCGAAACATTTCTGATATTACTTGAATTTCATTCTACAGAATTTGTAAATAAAACAAGTAATAAATATGTGAAGAGATGAACCATTTTGCGACTAAATAATCTAGCTTCGTGACAATCGAATTCAATGTTAACAAATTAGAAAGTGAAAAAGAAACATGGACAAAATAGTTATCATGTGTTTTCTAGCAATAAGAAATGAATTGGTGAATTCCCATTTGAGTAACCCCTGCTATTTTGGAAGTAATGCTCAGCAATATATATATATAGTGAATGTGTGTGAACGTGTACGTAGGTGTGCATATATATATATATATATATATATATATATATAGCTAGCTAGCTAGCTAGATAGATAGATAGATAGATAGATAGATATATGTATGTATATATATATGTGTGTACACGTATATATGTATAAATGCATATGTGCGTATATATGCATACGTACACACACATATATACATACATATATATATATATATATATATATATATATATATATATATATATATATATATATATATATACATATAGATATGTACACGTAGACACAACGGTAATCCCTACATCTAAAGCAACGTGGATTGACCAACTGGGAATTATATATACACATGAATTTATGCGTATATAATACATGTATATATAGAGATATACAGAACTACATACATACATACATGCATACATACATACATACATACATACATACATGTATATATGTGCATATCTAGATATATGTGCGTATGTAGGTATATACAAAAATACGTATACATATATACGTATATATACACATATATGATTACATGTATATATATATATATATATATATATATATATATATGTGTGTGTTTTGCTGGTGTGTGTCTGCGCGCGCATGTGTACATGTCAAATTGCCGATTGGGGACAAATCTAGTATCGGAAATTGTACAATTCATCAGATTTCGGTATATTTTAAACTAAATGTGGATTGCATCCACACATGGGAATTAGCTATGAAGGAAAAGAGAATATTTGCGAACGCATGTAATTCTCTTTCGAAATTCAAGTATACATTCACACACAAACGTATACAAAGGTGCAATTTACATACCGGTGCTTGTACACACACACACACACACACACACACACACACACACACACATACACACATACACACACACACATCCACGCAAGCACAAACACAGACACACAATCTAACACGCATATATATATATATATATATATATATATATATATATTTATGTAATGCGTGTGTGTTTAAGTGTTTCTGGATATTTATGTACAAATATGCATATACTTATGTATATATATATATATATATATATATATATATATATATATATATATATATATATATATATATATATATATATATGCAAACATGATGTATTCATCTGTGTGTGTGTATATATGTAAATAGATATATATGTGTCTTTGTATGTGTGCGTATGCATGTGTGTGGTCGTGTGTGTGTGTGTGTATGTGTATGTGTATGTATGTGTGTGTGTGTGTGTGTGTGTGTGTGTGTGTGTATCGGAATATAAAGTTTTCTTTGCAATCGTCTCCGTGATAAAGAGTCCGTGAAAAAAAGCAAAAAAAAAATGTACGTAAAAATGAAATCAGGAATGAAGAAAATCAAAAAAGAAAACAAAAACAAAACAATATTCAATAAATAGATAACATTACTCATATACGCTCACCAAGAAGAATTGTTATTGTTTGTATTATTTTTGCCGCGCTGGGGGTAGCAATAGGCAGGAAGAATATAGAAAAAAAAAACACATCAAAACAAAACTCTCCTATCTTCGAACACAATGAAAGACCAGTTGACGAACGTGTGACAAACAATTCGCCATCGTAGTCACAATGAAGCTTCTCTCAACCCCTCTCTCACTATATCTACCATCTTTCTCCTTGTATGTGAGAAAGAGAGGGAGGGAGAAAGAGAGCAATGGTAAGAATGTAATTTATATACAGAAGAACACTCTCAACTTGAGGATTTCCTTCCACAATTGTACATAAACGATATATATGGTGCTCTACGTTTCCATTCTCTTATGTTACTTGTTCGATCTTACATTTATTATTATTATTATTATTATTATTATTATTATTAATATTATTATTATTATTATTATTATTATTATTATTATTGTTATTGTTGTTGTTGTTGTTGTTGTTGTTGTTATTTATTTATACCTTGCATTGGTTTTGTTGTATTGTTGTGTGTGTTATGTGGTTCTAGATTTTCAGTGCATTCGGTGTTACGTTACTCCATATTTGTTGTTAATATTTGCTGTTGTTGTTATTTTTGTTGTTGTTGTTGTTGTTGTTGTTGTCGTCGTCGTCGTCGTTGTTTTGCCGTGTAGGAATCGATGTATAATCTGATAGAGTTATGATGTGTACTTGTACACAACGATCTATCAATTTATTTATCTATTAATCTATTTATTACTATAAACCATATGAGAATAGAACCATAACGCCCCCCCCCCCCCCGCCCCCCCCCCAGTTATGGAAATGCTCACGCGCGCATACACATGTGCGAATGCCCACACATTGGAGTGTGTTCTAAAGAATTCGCATTCCTAAGTGAAAGAATTGCTGAAATCAGACATCTTTCGAATTACAATACAATATCATTAATACAAAGTTATTCATAGTGAATTCCGACTGTACAATATACAATATGTTCATGCATTGCCCAATTATACATACACACACATACACACACACATGCATATATATATATGTATATATATATATATATATATATATATATATATATATATATATATATA
>NC_142940.1:58293015-58315515 GCF_046866305.1 Octopus bimaculoides
AGAAGTTAAGGGGAGGAAGTATTAACGCAGAATACAGGGGGAGATAATGTAGGGGGAGAATTATTGAGAGGATAACTGAAAAAAATGTGATAGATTTGATCAAATATTTGATAGACATAGAGACAAAGGGAGAGAGCGAAAGATGTTGAGTAGTAAGGAAAGAGAAAGTGGAGGAGTAAAGGGAACGCTCAAGAGAGGGACAGAAGAAGGAGAAGGAGGAGGGAGAGGAGGAGGAGGAGGAGAAGAGGAGGAGACTGAGTGACAGAGAGGGAGGAGACGCTTGTAAAATATTGATAGGAAGGCAAGATGTTAAAACGATGTGACGAAGAGAGGTTAGGCTATAAATAGTGAAGGAGAGAAATAAAAAGAACTTGATGGGAAACGAGAATATGAGATGGAGAGGGCAAGCTGGGGAGAGAGAGAGAGAGAGTGTGTGAGAGAGAGAGAGAGTGAGGAATTGTACAAGAGATAGAGAGAGAGAGAGAGAGAGAGAGTGAGGAATTGTACAAGAGAGAGAGAGAGAGAGAGAGAGAGAGAGAGAAAGAGTGAGTGAGTGAGTGAGTGAGTGAGAGAAGTGGAGACTTATGCAATGAGACACAGAGATAAAAATATAATATATGCATGTGTATATATATATATATATATTTATATATATATATATATATATATATATATATGTATATATATATATATATATATATATATATATATATATATATACATATATATATATATATATATAAATAAATATATGTATGTATGTATGTATGTATATATATATATATATATGTATGTATATATATATATATATATATATATGTATGTATATATACATATATATATATGTATGTATATATATATATATATATATATATATATATATATATATATATATATATATATATATATATATATATATATATATATATATATATATATATATATATATATATATATATATATACTTACACAACAAGAAAGAGAAGGAAAAAGACAGGCATGTAGTTATATTGGGAGAAATGCATTGAAAACTCAAGTGAGGAAGTGACATCGCGATACACACTCTTATGTACATGTACAAAAACATTCAACTAATAATAGAATAAGAGAGAGACAGAGAGACAGAGAGAGTGAGAGAAAGAGACAGAGTGAGAGAGAAGGAGAGAGTTGTTAGTGAGAGTAAGGGAGTAGAAAAAGCATGGAGAGTTGAAGTATTATACATTTGTCATAAAATCAAAATATTTCCGACATATTCATAGAATTTATAAAATGTTTAGAAATCTAAAGTGTTGACGTCTTATTGATAGAACCGATGGTTGGTAATACCAGGAATCGTCTTACAGAACCGCATTAAATATAGTAGGGTGTTTTAGATTCATCCTTCGTCGGTATCGGAACCAATAGTTGTGCTAAACTGCCGGTTCTATGGTTTTGTTTCTGTTTCTCTCTTTTGGTCAAATCTATTTAAAAGTCTTAGCTGAATCTTATTAACTGAATGTCTAAATGACATACACGGTAGCTAGATAAAGGAAGAGACTTAAGTGAGAGAAGTGGTTTGTCTCCTATCATCTTTTGGCTCTCTAGATACAGGCCAGACATTTAACCATGTAGAAAAATAATGGTGGTGTGGGAGGGGGAATATGTAGCTCAATGCAAGAGCAGGGGGTAGTATAAAAGGCATGGCCTGCCCTCTCATCGTGGTAAGTGATTCTTTGATTAGTATAAACAAGTGCTGCTTAACTGGTACTTAATCTATCGACCCCGAAAAGATGAAAGGCAAAGTCGACCTCGGCGGAATTTGAACGCAGAACGTAGCGGCACACGAAATACGGCTATGCATTCTGTCCAGCGTGCTAACGTTTCTTATTTCTTTATTGCCCTCAAGGGGCTAAACATAGAGGAGACAAACAAGGACAAACAAAGGGATTAAGTCGATTATATCGACCCCAGTGCGTAACTGATATTTAATTTATCGACCTCGAAAGGATGAAAGGCAAAGTCGACCTCGGCGGAATTTGAACTCAGAACGTAAAGACAGATGAAATACCGCTAAGCATTTCGCCCGGTGTGCTAACGTTTCTGCCAGCTCGCTGCAGTCTAAAGTGTTTCCATTATTTTAATGCTTCTCCAAAAAGAGAATTTTCCGAGGCAACATCAAATCTTTTAACACAACAGTTGTATACGTTTCTAACAATATAGTAAGTACCGCGAGATAGTCATGAATGCCATATATTGCCTGTTCACTCATGCGGCAACATATTGTAGTTCTTCAAATTATGACATGTATGGCGTTGAGTTAACAAATACGAAAGATAAGTGTTGCAATAATTTGTTGAAGTTTATTTTATGTCAAAATTACTTTCTGAACGCAATTGTCAGTGTCGAAATCGGGACTTCCATGAATGTAGAAAGGAAAACCGTTCTAGACATTAATTGTATTCTTAGGCTTTTAAAGTCTCAACTTTTCACAACTGAAATGCTTTCATCTGTTGCACTATTACTCCGTTGGAAACCTTGTAATATCGCTTCCATATCCTATATAAACAGAAAAGAAAAAAAAAATAACATCCCTACATAAATTCAAAAAACCCCTTTGTGCGTAATTATAACAAACCTAATACTTGCCCTCTCAACATTATGTGTCTTTCAAATATTTATTATGTTATGGACTGAGAGAAAAAATGTTATATCGAAATTTCTAAGAATTCTTTGAAAAGAATAAAATATCACAACACACATTTAAAACACTGAGAACGAATTCGCACCACTTCCTATCTAAATACCGCTGGAGTTTGGAGGATGATTTATACTAGTTATATAGATCTATTGGTCCGTTACCCAATTTGTGGCCCTACTTCATCAATGGCTGCAAATTTATGTGATCATTGTCTCTCAAAAATGTATAACGTCATATTATATCATTTTGCATCATTTAAAAATAAGAATTAGAATCGGTAAATAATTTCAGATAATTCCATCGAGATTTATTCAAAAATTTGAGACTATAGGTTGACTAAGTTTATTTCCAATACATTGAATTTCATATATCCTGAGAGATGATCATATATTGATAAAAGTGCATTCCGTAATATATCAAGTTTTGGTACGAGGTTTGGAATTTCGAGAGAGTGGTTAAATTGATTACATCGACCCCAGTGCTCAGCTGCTACTAATTTTATCGACCATGAAAGATGACAAGCAAAGTTGACCTCGGTAGAATTTAAACTCACAAAGTAAATTGGACGAAATGCTATGAAGCATTTTGCCCGGTGTGCTAACTATTCTGCTGTCTTGCCGCTTTAATACATTCAGTAAAATATCAACAGTAAAACATTTTTAACAATAGCGGCCTCTCTTCAATTAATGTGTTTTACAAACACGATAGTTAATGCCTGAAAAATATCCTGCATTTTGGCAAGTGAAGAGGGGAATATTACACGTGTACTTCGCGAGACAATTGAATAGATGACTGTGGGATATTTGTTCTAACAGTATTTTTCTTTCTTTCTTTTTTTTTTGTTTTTACAACCAATAAAAATTTCGATGACAAATCGTATTTCGGTTACGTTTACGATTTTCTTTCTTTATAGATTATCCCACTATTTCCCTAATTCTTTTGTCTGAACAATTGACAACCTGCAAAATGGAGGAACGCTTCAATGAATTTTTTTTGTTTCGATAGTATTAACGAAATTGTATTAAGAGGGCCAAGCGATTTAATTTCTGCGTTTGTATATCTAAGAGTGCACCATCCATACGTGTGTGTGAATAATTTATGTGTGTATATGTGTGTGTGAGTAATTTGTATGTGCGAGTCTATGTATGAATGAGTTGTGCATTGTGGTTGTGTGTCTATGCTTACATATGTTTCAGGCAAGTCAGGACACGAAGTTTATGGAATCTCAAACACACGCCAGACATTTTAATTCACTGGTTGTGTTTGGTTGTGTTATCACGCTCATCTGCAACCAAGAAAGACAAAAACGTCAGCAGCCTTCTTTTTTTTTTTTTTTCTTGGTGGCGGCTAAAAACGGAAACGATAGAATATCTGACAGAAGTTATCATTCTTCGTTTGCTATGGCGGTTGCATCGATCTCAAACATATGAATACTCGGTTCTGATTCCTGTTTTTCTGATCACGACCGCCGTTGACAGTGAGCTAAAATATTTCCGAAGGAAAGATGGCCGACGCGCAAAAAGACATAATATTCGATATGCAGCCCGCACCACTCCTATGAGCCATATAAATACACACAAATACATATGTACAAACACGTACATGATTGTATGCTCTATCTCTCTCCCTTGTTGAGGATTATAAGGTCGAAACTGTCTGAAATGGTACATTCATATATATTGGTGACATTGAGTTCATACATTCACCTTTCTCTTTGTCTCTCTCTCTCTGTACTTATTGTCTCTTTCTTCCTCTCACTACGTTTCTCTTTATGTATGTCTTCCTCTCCTCTCTTTAGCTCTCTTACACTTGATTAACTTTCTCTAAGATGTGTAATAATGTTATGATAGATATTGTTAACATCGAAGTGAGTCTTGGAATTCAGATGTATGTCTCTATGTTCTCCCCCTCTCCGTTTCTCTCTATATACCCCCTCTCTATCTGCATCTGTTTGTATCACTTACTCTTTCTCTCTCTCTCTCTCTCTCCCTCCCTCTCTCTCCCTCCCTCTCTCTCTCTCTCTCTCCCTCTCCCTCCCTCCCTCTCTCTCTCTCTCTCTCTCTCTCTGTCTCATTCTGTTTTTTTTCTGATTTCTGTCTCTTTCTCAACGTTCTTCTGTTACTATTTCTACTAGTATCTTTTCCACGTTTCCTCTCTTCAAGAAACAACACTAACTCACAGTACATATTTCACAAACAACACACTGTCCTATCAGGACTACAGAAATGAGATAAAATTATTGAAATCTTGCTATATAGTTAGTCGAAAGAGAAAAACAAAATTTTTATAAATGCCAGAAAGCAGACTTGATGTCTATTCTGGTATTGAGGATGGTAAAGTTATATAATAAAACTAACTTGAAGGTCATAAACTTGAATATTTAGCCGAAAGAATGGCGAACTTTCGATTCAGCTTCTGAAATAGTAACCAATTGCAATTTGTAGTGCAAATGGTATATACGCGATATATAATACTAATAGAAAGGGGAATAGAAGGGTAGAATTAAACATGGATGCGACATACATTCGTGGTATATAGTTATGACCCATTATGTTCTAAGTTTGTATTCCCATTCAGATCAAAATAGCTTTCTGGGGACGTCAAAATAAAGTGAAAGAAAAATACTGCTATTAAAATTGTTCAAACGAGATACTTGCGAACCTATACTAGGCATTACAATTGTATAACTTGTTTAAGCTGCTGTTGTTCTTATTCTTCTTCTCATTATTATTATTATTGAGTGAGAGAGCAGTGCATGTCATCAAAGTGACACTGGGGTAAAATATACGAAGCCTAGTATACCCATCATGACTACCCGTCTGATAAGGGTACACCAGGCACATGCACCACTACCATATGTGCGCGACAAGGTGACTTCATATCAAAATAAACAGCACATGATCCTCGCAGGTGGGACCCAGTTAGAATTTTCTTCTGGTCAAGTAGCCCATCCCGCTGAAAAGTTCCCTGAATAAGGTTTGTTTAAGGATCTTGAGCAAAACATCCACGTTTCCAAACGTGAATTATTCAAACCCCAAAGAATTCCTCTCAACACATGGCTATGGTGCTCTCTCACTACATCTGCTCATTATTATTATTATTATTTTATGTTTGACTTTTGTTTTGCATTTGTACAAGTTGGATCCAAGTCTCACCCAGAGACCTCAAGAGACAACAAGTTAGAAGTTCATGTAGGTGTTATGCCTAGGGTACCATATATTTGGATTTGTACAGTTTTGTTCAAGTGAATGTTTAAGAAACCATAAGAAAATTATGTTTGCTTTAAAATTTGAGATCACATAGACAGTATTTTACGTAGGATATGGGCAGTTCCCATGAGCACTATCTTTTGGACTTCAGCCATTTTGGGGTTTCCTGGTATCTGAGCTAGGTAGTAATCAGCCCGTTTCGCTGTCATTCCCAGGGCACCTATGACAATAGGTATTGTTTTCGTCTTCAGATTCCACATTTTGCTAATTTCTATTTCAAGATCTTTATATTTGCTCAGTTTTTGGTAGGTCTTGACAGATACGTTTATATCAATTGGGACAGTCATATCAATGAGGAGGCATGATTTTTGTCTGAAGTCTTTCAGTATGATGTCTGGCCTATTTGCGTCTATCTTTCTGTCAGTTTGAATGGTGAAGTTCCAGAGGAGTGCAATGTGATCATTTTCAAGTACTGGGGGTGGTTTGTGTTCCCACCAGTTTTTATCATGGGGCAAGTCCAGGTTTTTGCATATTACCCAGTGAATATATTGTGCAGCTCTATCATGCCTGTTGAGATACTCTGTAGGCGCAAGCAGACTGCACATGGAGACAACATGATCGATGGTCTCATTTTGTTGTTGGCATATACGACATAATGGGGAGCTGCCGTTCTTTAATATGTTGGCCTGGTAGTTCTTTGTAGGTAGGCATTGATCTTGGGCTGCTATGATAAACCCCTCTGTTTCTGATTTCAATCCAGAGGCCATTAACCATTGGTGGGTAAGGGCTTTGTCAATATCTGCATTATTCGCTCTCTTTGGGTATTTGCCATTGAGAGGTTTTCCATGCCATTTTTCAGTCATAATAGCTAAGGCAGCAATTTTAGCACGGGTTTTCAAGCGCTTAGCTTTTTCTGTAGGTGTTTCTAGTTCGTCTAATTCTTGAATTTGTTGCAATTGGAATTCACTTAGATATTCCTTTGCCTGTTTTGTTACTGAGTAAGATGCTTTCTTGCTTTCATATTTTAAGACAAGTTTTAGCATCCAGTCCTCAGAGTTTTTCATATAGGTGTCTAGGCCAATTGTGGCTACCTTCATTGATAATGCCAGCTGTAGTAGTCCTCGACCTCCCTCTTTTCTTGGCAGATAAAGACGTTCTATATCTGCCTTAGGGTGGTGCATTCTATGCATTGTCAACAGTTTTCGTATTTTTCTGTCAACATTACATATTTCAGTAATTGACCAGTTAACGATGTTGAAACTGTAAGTCACGACTGGTATGGCTAGAGCATTGATCGCTTCGATCCTGTTTCTCGCGTTCAGCTCTGTCTTCAGTATTGCTCTCACCCTGCGATAACATTCTCTTCTGATCCTTTCCCTCATCACTGAGTGCTTGATATTGTCCCCTTCAATTACCCCTAGGTATTTATTATTATTATTATTATTATTATTATTATTATTATTATTATTATTATTATTATCATTATTATTATTATTATTATTATTATTATTGTAGTAGTAGTTGTTCTTGTTATTGTTGATGTTATTGTTTTTGTTGTAGTTTTTCTTGTTGCTGTATTAGAAGGGGAATTAGAATCCTGGCTGTTACAGCAACATTGTAGGAAATAGTAGAAACAACAACAATGACAATATCACCATTTTACTTAGGATATGCTATACGTAGCAATAATAGTAGCAACGTTAGTATCACTACTACTACTACTACTACTACTACTACTACTACTACTACTACTACTACTACTACTACTACTACTAAAACTACTACTACTACTACTAAAACTACTACTACTACTACTACTACTACTACTACTACTACTACTACTACTACTACTACATAATGCAACAATAATGTCAACTGCAGAAACAGCATCAATTTTAGTAATATATACAACAGCAGGAACAGCAGCAGCAACAGCAGCATCAGCATCAGTCACAGTTGCAATGGCAGCGGTATGAAGCAACTTCATTACCCACAACAAACATTTTATCGTTGTGTAAACAAGTAAACAGCTACAATGAAGCAATGAAATGAAATCTGCGCAGCTACATCAGCAGCAGCGGCGGCGGTGGCGGCGTTCTAAAGGAGACCAATAATATAGAAGAGTTGAATTATCAAGAGAGTTATCTCTATTCTCCATCTTTGCGACAGAACAAGATACAGATGACAGGTGGAAGCTAGAACAGTGAACAACAGGCGACTATATAGATATGCATACAAAGATATATATATATATATATATATATATATATATATATATATATATATATATATATATATATATATATATATAGATATATATATAGATAGATAGATAGATAGATAGATAGATAGATAGATAGATAGATAGATAGATAGATAGATAGATGCCGGGGTGGGGACCCACGCCAACATCTCTTCAGTTATCCGAATAAGTCTCACATATTTTTACAGATAAATTCCTCTATTTACATAATATCGAGGTCTCTTTCTTTCTTTTGTTGTCTTTCCTATCAATATATATATATATATATATATATATATATATATATATATATATATATATATATATATATATATATATATATATATATATAATGTGATGTGTGTGACTTTCTGTAATGGTAGTGAAAGAGGACCACAGCTGGAAAAAAGATTGTCAAGGACATAGAGATAGTTTGATGTTTTAACTATTTGAAGAGTAGAAATATGAAAGCGGAAAGCAACAGTGAAACATTGATGATGGAAGGCTAACGGACGAGTTTCGCGATGTATTTATGGAGAAGGGAAACCTCAATTAGTGTAGTGGTTTGTGGTGGTCGTTTTGTGGAATGGAATATATAACAAAGAAAGGAAAACTAAAAGTATCATGAATGAAAGGGAGAAGGTAGGAAAATACCAATGAGCAATGGCTTTTATTTACATTTGCTCATATTTTCGTCTAGAATATATATTGTCTCAGCCGCTAAACCGGATAAGCTCCGTTCATAAGAATAAACCACAGAATAATATATTTGATTATGTGTACAATTTGTAGGGTAAAATTAATTTGTATTTTATATTTATGAATTCGAATTATAGCGAAGAGATATAATAAGCTAAACATAGTATATCTTTTTTGTCTTCCATAATTAAATACGTCTAAAATATATAGTTGGAAAGTAGTATAGTTAGTTAAATATGTAGAAATTTTAAGTAATGTATGAATTTGAAATTGACTACGACAAAGAACATTAAAATAGATGTGTTTGGAGGTTTCATAAAGTTAAATAAGCAGAGTTAAATTTATTTAGAAAATTATTACAAAATATATTGTAAGAAAAGCTTCGTGTTTATATAACTTACGTATGTATATCAGCCAAATATCAATACCACCTTTTAGAGGGTGATACACTGCACACAGCCTTTCTCTCGTTTCACATGTTCGCTTCTCTCACGAGAAAAGTGTTTCTGTGGTTCAATTTTCCTTCATATCCAGGTTTAATGCCAGTTCAAAGAGATCTGACTTGGCTGTTTGAAGGAGATTTTGATGTGGGACGGTCCTCAATAATAAAATTAATTGATATTCGGTCGATTCAGATTGACTATGACCCAGCGCATACATGTGCAACCTGGACAAGATGTGTTTTCGGTGGATGAGAAGTAGTTGTCCATGCATGCAAATCTCTCCTTTCACGCCACCAATGATTATCGATTGAGTGAAAAGGATACAGCTTGACACTCATGCCATCAATATAGTATATACAACAATGCATCTTTCTCGGACCTCCAAAAGTTCCAGAAATCCACCACCATCAATTGGGACTTATTGGAACTGTCAAAGTTGATCTCGGATGTATCTGAAATCGGAGAAGTGGCACGAGTCATTATATTTAAAAACTCTAAACAAGTCGTAATCTACAATTGCAACTTATCGCCACTATAACTTTAAAAGCACTTGTGAATGAAGTTTGTTTCTTGTAGGAACACATTTCCTTTGGCGTATCACAATATAATGCTGCCCACACTCAGTCTCAATACCTTTATGATATCAGACCAAATTCTTAGAAACGACATTTGCGTGGATCTGATTTAAGCAATCGCTCACCCCTTGAGACATTCATAAGGAGACACGATTGTGATGAGATAGTGATATTCAAGCAATGTCAATCCATCGACGGACAACGATGGAAAGAGAATTTCTACATGTTAAACAAAAACAATAACGTTGCGATAAAATAAACTAACTAAAGCGAAGTATTCAAAATACTTATAACAATCTATTACTCATTTACTAATTTACTTGTTTCAGTAATTTGACTGTGGCCATGCTGGAGTGCCGCCTTTAGTCGAGCAAATCGACAGTAGGACTTATTCTTTGTAAGCCTAGTACTTATTCTATCGGGCCCTTTTGCCGAACCGCTAAGTTACTGGGACGTAAACACACCAGCATCATGTCAAGCGAAATTGTGCGGGGGGGGAGGGCGCAGACACACAAACATATACACACACAAACATACATACATACATATATATATATACATATATATGTATATATGTACGACGGGCTTCTTTCAGTTTCCATCTACCAAATCTACTCACAAGGCTTTGGTCGGCCCGAGGCTATAGTAGAAGACACTTGCCCAATGTGCCACGCAGTGAGGTTGAACCCGGATGCATGTCGTTGGTAAGCAAGTTACTCACCGCCAGCCACTCCTACTCCTATTGTTCATAACTGGGAAGAAATTGGTATAAAAAATATACCGATATTTCCTAAAAGGGGCATAATGCATAGTGCTATAATTGTTAAATGTATGTAACATTTAAATGACGCAAAAAGTCAAATCGACAATGCATTTGCCAAGGTTTATAAAGGTTATTATTACAGATGAAATATAATGCACTCGATAACTCAAATTTCATCCCTTTAGGTTATCCACGTTTCTTTAAGAATGCATGCGCTCGCGCTTGTGTGATGCAGCAACTGTGGTACCCCAACAAGGCGATTGTCTAATGTTAAGACATTATATATATATATATATATATATATATATATATATATATATATATATATATATATATATATATATATATATATATATATACTCTGTTTTACTTGTTTCAGTCATTTGACTACGGCCATGCTGGAGCACCGCCTTTAGTCGAGCAAATCGACCCCAGGACTTATTCTTTGTACGCCTAGTACTTATTCTATCGGTATCTTTTGCCGAACCGCTATGTTACGGGGACGTAAACGCACCACCATCGGTTGTCAAGCGATGTTGGGGGGACAAACACAGACACACAAACATATACACACACTTGATATATATATATATATATATATATATATATATATATATATATATATATATACATATATACGACGGGCTTTTTTCAGTTTCCGTCTAGCAAATCCACTCACAAGGCTTTGGTCGGCCCGAGGCTATAGTAGAAGACACGTGCCCAAGGTGCCACGCAGTGGGAAAAGAACTCGGAACCATGTGGTTGGTGAGCAAGCTACTTACCACACAGACACTCATATATATATATATATATATATATATATATATATATAATGGAAATTGGCATGAAATAGCCATGAAACGCCATTGATTCGACATATATTTACACTTGTAGCACATTGCACAATATATAAAAAACCTGACGCATAATCAGTACCGAGAACATTTACACTGTATGATCACATTAGTTAACCAATGACTGTGGAAAAGCTTTGCATAGCAGACTACGTAGTTTTAAACCGAATCCTATTTAACTACACACACACACACACACACACATACACACACACACACATACACATACACACACACACACACACACACATATATATATATATACATACATACATACAAATATATATATATACATATATACATACATACACACTCACACACACACATATATGTATATACATACAGATATGTATATATCTATACGTATATGTATGTATATTCATGTTTTTAGAATGATTGTATAGTTTATATTGATGAATGTATATAATGATAGTATTCCTGAATAGCGAATGAGAACGATGTACTTTGGAATACGCTTCCAATAAGTTACTTCGTATTTGAATTAAATTTTATGCTAGAACAATATCATGTAAATTGTTTGTGAATTTGAAGTTGAAAAACACAGTTATGTCCTTGTTTCTTTTGTTATATCCTTAACACTCATTAATTATAAATTATTAATTATTCTTCCCCCTATTTTTTTTTCTAAACTCATTAACTTCAACCTTTGTCTAGTATCCCACGTCGGGTCTGCGCAAATAATAATTGTTTCCCTTGGCACGTACATCTTTGATTAATTTAAATTTCAAATTAATTTCACCATTCAAACTGTACTTATACAAACTGAATACATACACAAATATTGAAAAACAGATATCACTCACATGATTCATCCTCTTCTCGCTCTCTCCTCTTCACGATGCAACTCTCCTCCTTTCGATTGTTCTACATTCTCTTGCACACAATATCTCACTGATTAAAGCTTCACCACCCCTCAATGATCTCACCTACTTTACTATTTTATTCGAATATTCAGCTTACTACTTCGGTCTTCCGTCGATTAAAACTCCCATGATAACATTTACAAAATGAAGTGCTATCTATTTACTCGTATCCTGGATAAACCGAGTTCTATTATGGAAATATGTTATAAGATGTAAGATATTGTTCTGAATGAAAATCAATGTTTATACTTACATTGTGCTGTCACTCCGTCGTTTACGACGTCGAGGGTTCCAGTTGATCCGATCAACGGAACAGCCTGCTCGTGAAATTAACGTGCAAGTGGCTGAGCACTTCACAGACACGTGTACCCTTAACATAGTTCTCGGGGATATTCAGCGTGACACAGTGTGACAAGGCTGACTCTTTGAATTACAGGTACAACAGAAATAGGAAGTAAGAGTGAGAGAAAGTTGCGGTGAAAGAGTACAGCAGGGTTCGCCACCATCCCCTGCCGGAGCTTCGTAGAGCTTTAGGAGTTTTCGCTCAATAAAAACTCACAAACCGCGATCCTATGACGGCGAGTCCGCTGCCCTAACCACTGGGCCATTGCGCCTCCACACATACGATAGCAAATCGTAAATAAAAGTAATCCTTTTTGCCAAAAAAAAAAAGTAAAAAAACACAATAGAAAGTTTGTCAATTCGTAAATGATTGCAAAGAAATAGAATAAATACGATTCATAAAGACTACAAGTGATGATGTGCATTAGGAAGACAAACTTACAGACATGAAGAGAGAAAAAAAATCTGGAGTTTCGTGGAGAAGAAAATTACTTGCTTTCAACAGGTTTTGAACTCAAAACAATGAAGCGAAGCGATAAAATACTATCAACATTTTTGTGTGAGCTTCTATGAATTCAACATTTGACTGTTCTATGTAGGGGAATGAAAATAATTTACGGAAATTTAAGATGTTTGTTTTATAAAGATGAATAGGTTGACAAGAAAAGGGCACCAAAGTATACAAAAGACAACTCTTTTTTTGTTTTTGTTTCAAATATGTGATGCTTTCAAGAAGCCAGCAAGAAGGCAGGTGGCCTTTCTTGTCAATGAGAGACAACATTAATTCAAGAAGGAAATGACATACATAAAACGGATGCGAAAATATACACAAAGTTTTATATACATATGTGTGTGTCTGTGTGTGTGTTTGTGTGTGTGAATAAATACACGCATATATACGTACGTATATATGAATATAAACATAAATACATACACCTATATATATATATAGATATATATATATGTGTGTGTGTGTGTGTGTGTATATATATATTTAAAATTCATACACAAAACATAAGGACATTGGTGTATAACGTGCTTGATGCATACACCCACGACTACT
Source organism: Octopus bimaculoides (assembly GCF_046866305.1). Lineage (NCBI taxonomy): Eukaryota > Metazoa > Mollusca > Cephalopoda > Octopoda > Octopodidae > Octopus > Octopus bimaculoides. The sequence continues at coordinate 58,306,767 of NC_142940.1, forward strand.
ATGGGAACACATCACTCGTATACTTACACTCAAACCTACAGATACAAACGCGCGCATATACGCGCACACATACATACCATACACTTATACATGTGTATATACACACACATGCTCACACAAATATATACATACACATATATATATGTGTGTGTTTGTGTGTGTATTTATATATATATGAATCTATATGTATACATATGTGTGTGTGTACACACACAAATGCAGACACGCATACACACACGCATACACACACATATATATGCATATATACATGTATATAAGTATAAATATACACACCTCCATACACGCACCACCTTGTATTTACTGTACAATCTGTTCTTTAAGAAAACATGATTCAAACTTCAAAGAAGCGGAAAAAGCAGATAAATTTGACGTGCCTTGTTTACCTGGCTGGCTGTTGTTTACGTCACCGGAAATAGTTTGTTCAAATATATACACAAATACGCATACATGCTACAGATATAATACTTACAACGTTTGACATACACACACTGGACACCATGCTTATATATATATCACATAAACACTTGTTGACACAGACACACATCTAAACATATACAAATGCATACTTCGATACATACACACATTTACATATACATATAGTTATGCGTATATATACCGTGTGCCTATTCGTTATATTCAATTATATTCAATGCAATAATACCAATGATTGCTGCTATTGTTCTTTCTGTCTTTGGTTTTTGTTCTTGCTATTGCTTTCTTTTCAATTTGTATGCTGTTAATCATTCGAGCAATGTCCTATTGAGGTTGTAATTTGCCTTTTTGATACTCTGTTTGGCAGATTTAATTCTGCCCTCTACACACTCTGAAGTTTCCCCCTTCTAATTCTTAGATCTACTTTCTTGGGTTCCATTCAACACTAAATTTGGACGTCCACATATCAGGAATACATAGTCGCAATTATCTGGTGTCCCCTGATTTCTGTTTAAACTTTAATTCTGCCCTCTACACACTCTGACGTTTCCCTCTTCTAATTCTTAGATGTACTTTCTTGGGTTCCATTCAACACTAAATTTGGACGTCCACATATCAGGAATACATAGTCGCAATTATCTGGTTTCTCCTGAATTCTGTTTTACCTCTGAGTACCACTAAGTCATAAATCGCTCGCACGATTCCTTAGCGATATTGACATTGATGACTGCACCCATTTCTTGAATGTATAGTTTATTACTGAAATTATAAACGGAGGTGGGGGGGTTTCTGCGATATTTTTATGGTTACAGTAACACACACGACCATTTTCTAAACTGAATATGGTTCTCTAGATATTAGATGGATTCTAACTATACATCCCAATATTCTATGGAGGCGGTGCCGTTTTGTACTGCTGAGATAATGAGTATCGTTCTGCATTCTTCAGCTCTTGTAGAGAAAGATCATTTTTCCTCATATCTATTTAAATATTTCATTTTCGTATGCAAGTTATCAGAGAGGACGCAGTTCGTTGGCTTCAGCCTCACGTTATGCATCACTCTTGCAAATTATTTCTAAATGATTCTACTGTACAGTAAAATCAATATCGTTATATGGCTATAGTGTTACCATATCCATGTTTCCTATTATGCAACCTTTAAGGTCGTAAGTCTAGTTACAATAATTGAGGTCTTCTGTACTATTGCAGATGTGCGGAGACATCTCCACCGGTGGCTGTATGATAATATATAATCGACATCAGAACAATATTAAAATACACAATTGCAAGTTATCTAATGTATATGCTTATATTCATACATGCGTGCGAATACTTGGATACTTGAATACATTGTATAGATTTGTAAGTAAGTAAGTAAGTAGGTGTTTGCGGTGTAGTCGTGTGGCTTGAATGTTTGAAGATAAGTATAGATAAGTATTTCTGATGAGATATAACAAGCCAATTATTGCTAGTGGTATCACGCATGGATAGCTGGAATAAAAATGAATGACAAGCCACAAAACACTTGATAGAACGAGAAGATAGTTGCATCACGACCAAACCACTACAGTAACAACAGCAACAACAACAACAACAACAACAACAACAACAACAACAACAACAGCAACAATAACTACAGCGACAAATAAATACACAACATTATGTGTATGTACATGTATGTGGTTGCGTGTTTGTAAGTCTATGTGTGTATGTGTGTTTAGATACTTACAGGAATATATGTCAGCGAGTAATGAAGCCTGACGTTCAAAATACAACTCAATAAAACACAGACACACACAGACACATAAGCAGACACACACACACACACACACACACGTACACATACACACGTACACACACACGTACACATACACAAACACACACACAAGCACACATACATTCGCACACACACACAAACACACACACATATCCACACACACGCACGCGCGCACAAATGCACACTTATGTATAAATACCATTATATACACAAGCACACACGGCACTAACGTTTCCTCCTCTACCACCGCTCCGAGCAGCACCATCGCCGCCACCATCACCACCACCATCGCCGCCAACATCACCACTAGAATCCCAATTAAACGTTTCGCGTACACACATTCATACACATAAGGTAAACACAAATAAGTGAACATGACGAACATTTACTGTTAGATTCCGCCATGTGGCAACCTTCAACTGAAAAGAATTAGCTCCGATAATGTGAATACGGGCTGCACCTTCATCGATAAGGATCACATGCTGTTAGACAGACCATTGACAAATCAATTAATCAATTGATTAATTAACTTAGTCATTAGCTAATTAATTGGTGATAAAACGGAAGTAAAATACAACGCGTGCGTGTGTTATAATTAGAAACATGACGATTTCAGCGTACAGCACTATCTACTTCAGCACACGATTTCACACCAGGAGTCTTGCAAAACAAAGGCAATAACAACAACAATAACGATAGCAACAACAACAACAATGAAATTAATACTGATTTCAAGATTTGGCACAAGGCCAGCAATTTCAAAGGGAGCGGGTAAATCGATTATGTCGCCGCCAGTGAGCAACTGTTATTTAATCGTATTTTCTCGTTTCCGAACGGATGAAAGCAAAGTCGACCTCGGCGGATTTTGATGTCAAAACATAAAGACGGAGGAAATGTTTACTCGTCGACTTAATAATAATAATAATAATAATAATAATAATAATAATAATAATAATAATAATAATAGTAATAACAACAAAAACAACAACAACAACAACAACAACAATAATAATAATAATAACAATAACAAAAAAAAAATAATAATAGCAAAACACTTTCAATACAGTAAACATAAGAGCACCACAGCAAACCACAGCACATACCCAAGGCGCACAGAGCTGCGCTCGGTAGTGAAGTGAAAGCACGTTATAAAAATAAAACTACTGAACGATAATAATAATAATTATAATATTCATACGCAAAGCACTTTCAATACAGTAACCATAAGAACATCACAGCAAACTACAGCACATACCTAAGGCATACAGACCTGCGCTCGGTAGTGAAGTGAAAGAACGTTATAAAACTACTGAATAATAATTTTTTTTTTTACTAGTTTATTTTGTCTCTTTGTCTTCTCTCCTGGTACTGTATGACCATTTAATGTAGTTTTAGAGTCAAGTTTTGGCTGCTAGATCTAGCACGGTGATATCTCTTAGATACCCTAAATTATAATTATATATATATATATATATATATATAAAAGATAATAAGAGTGAAAAAACTACAGAAGGCTTGTGTTACATGGTTAAAGTATATATTTAAATTATGTCAGAAAAATGTAAGAAAAATGTTATAAAAATGTTATAAAATCTTTTTGGTATATAAACATTGCATTTTGAGAAATAACCGGTTTCGTGTTGTCTTTTCAAATTTCTCTACTTCATTGTGTCTTGTTCGTTCCAGTCGTTCGTTCTTTCTGAGACTGGAACGAACACGACACAATGAAGTAGAGAAATTTGAAAAGACAACACGAAACCGGTTATTTCTCAAAATACAATGTTTATATACCAAAAAGATTTTATAACATTTTTATAACATTTTTCTAACATTTTTCTGACATAATTTAAATATATACTTTAACCATGTAACACAAGCCTTCTGTAGTTTTTTCACTCTTATTATCTTTTATACATCCAACCACGTGCTTTCACATACCAACTTTCTCACCTATATATATATATATATATATATATATACATATATATATATATATATACATATATATATATATATATATATATACACACACACATCTGAGATGACGTGAACATGTTAGTCTGAAAGATTTTCATTCTACCCAGAAGATGGTGTGTTACCTCCTCATTCATATTGACCCAGAAAACCGAAGTAAGCCGAGTCTCTCGAGAAAGTATCTGAAAGTGATATTTTTATCATCTGCTCTTTTATCATACATTATATTCCTCACGTTATTAGTCATTCCTCTCTTTCAATCTATCCCTTTATCACTCCATCATCTTGCTCCTGCCCCTCTCTCTCTACCATACATTCTTAGTCTTTCACACATATTTCTTTCACGTTCTATTAGACTTTATAGTCACGTGCCCACCATCCTTCCGCACACGAATACAAACAAAAGTACATACATACGGACCGGAGAGATTCACAGTGGTTGTTCGACCTATTAGGAACAGCAACTAAATTTCCCCACCAATTAAGCTTGCCGTATTAAGTAAGGAAACGATACATGAGACATTGTACAGTTATATATTTAAGAGATGAGGAATTATGTACATTATTTACGTTATTTACATTTGATGGATATTTCGCCTCATCTTGTTTGTTAACCCAACGTTTCGTCTGATATAGCCTCCAACCTTCATCAGCTTTATCTTCTTCTTCTTCTTCTTCTTCTTCTTCTTCTTCTTCTTCTTCTTCTTCTTCTTCTTCTTCTTCTTATTATTATTATTATTATTATTATTATTATTATTATTATTATTATTATTATTATTATTCAAGTCACTGCCTGGAATCGAACTCGGAATCTTGGGGTTGGTAACCCACGCTGTTAAGAAGCAACACATATGCTAGGATACAACAACTTCCTAAGCAGACCGAGTGCAGATATGAATAGCATATGGGAGCCGGTATTAATGACGGAAAGGAGAATTTTAGATTTGTAAGCCCTAAAATTCACTCCAGAATTGCCCACGGACATATCGCATAGTGGTTATGAGCGCGGGTCAATAAACCTAAGATTCCGAGTTCGATTTAAGGCAGTGACTTGAACAACAACAATAATAATAATAATAATAATAATAACTTACAAAAAAAACCTTAGGAATGAGAATTTTGTTCTCAACTATTTACTCTTGTTGAGCGAGATGAGCTTTCTGGAAGAGCAACTGAACACGGCCAGAAGCGAATTATTTCACGAGTGAGAAGATTGCACAAAGTGCATTTCTTTTGGGTTTTTTTTTAAATCCTTATAAAATATGTTTTCCCTTAGATAGGTATATAGTACTTAACGAGTTGCTTAAGATGTATTTGAAACAAATAATTTGTCTTCTCGTTTATTTAAGATAAAGAACCAGAGGTATTTTGCTATTTCTAATATGTAGAAAACCTACATATTGATCCTCTTGTTTGCTGTTTTGAAGAGTAGTCAATGTTTGTGACAATATAACCCATAAGTTCAAACATTCATATACCTGCTAGATGTATATCAGTACATGAACACTATCTTAATTTTGTTTCAGAAATATAACATTATTATTGCTATTGCATTTAACATTTACAAAAATTCTTCTCTAAGTGCATTAACGTCACTTAACCATTATCTAAATTATTGGGAGCGATTCCAGGCTCTCAAATTCCTCAACTTCGTACAACAATGAAGACAGCCATATACGTCATGATTTGCATCTGGAAGATTTTGCAGGTCAATCTACTGAATTTAGTTATAAACTATCGGTTTTAAAGAAGAGAGCAAGGAGAAAATGTCAGTTGCCAACGTCTTCATTAGCTGACAATCGAGTGAGAAGATAATATTACACTATATTACAATAGTCCTCTCTTCACAAGATGCGGTTTATTTGATTCCTTACGTAAAGAAGTCAGGAAATTGACAAAGGGCCTGGTTGAATATTTTGAACAACACATGGGCAAGGTTAATTCCCCATCATCAGTCTTTCTTAGAACTTTCGTCTCAAATAGGTCAACAACAGTGTCGAAGATCCTCAGGCAAATCGCTCATACATCAACTACACACATACACATACAGACACATAAACAAACACCTACATACTCATACACGGGCGCGGGAACTCACACACAGTGTTATGAGCTGATATAAGCATATGTATCATCTGCGCTTATACGTCATATCAATACATTCATATACAATCCTACACTGATATATATGCATAGAGACTAGGGGAGAGAGAATGAGAAGCGCAGCGTTAGGATGATATGGACGAGACAGATATGGGAAACTCTGTTTTTAAAACAGGTTTATTTTTGGAGGATAGAAAATAGTTTAATTCATTGTCTAGTGAAATCCGGAATGTGTCGATGTTTTAAAAATCACCTGGAGATATATACCCTTCCGTAGTTCGGACCAGCCATTTATCTGTATGCTATAATTCGAAATGAGGTGGTTGAGCGAGTCTGTTTAGAGGCTGAGAATTTAGCACAGATGATCGGATATTCTAAACTGTCTTTGGTGATAGTACATTTTGGCACTGGAGGTAAACACATGCACGCGAATGGAAACACGCGTAAGACTATACAGGCATAAATAGAGAAAATAAGAAAGAAATATTGAGTGAGAAGGAAAGAGAGAGAGAGAGAGAAAGAGAGAGACTAAATTTATTAATTGATCACGATTAACATTAACATTACTCCTGTCAAACACAGAGCTATGCTCACGCACACACACACACACACACACACACACACACGCACGGACACATACATACATGCACACATACATACATACATACATACATACACACATACACACATACATACATACATACATACATACATACATACATACATACATACATACAGAGAGAGAGAAAGAAAGCGGTGGGGAGAACGAGAGAAGCATTAGACAGGAGAAACAGTATAATGTCTGATGACAAATATAGCAGCGTCGAATCAGTGATGGCAAACTGTCGGCGGTGAAACGGCTGTAGCAAAAAAGAACTCATATCCAATAAAACTAGTACAAAAACTCCGCCATTAATTTAGTGTTTCAATAAATACAAGCAAATAAACACATTACGAAACCAGAAACACGAACTTCAGGTTTCTCTCGATAATGTTCCCGAGGGGTTTCAAATCCCAATAACAAATAAAAACGAAGAAATTCAAAACCAAAAGAGCCATATTTTTCTTGTTCCTCTGGTAGTTAAGTGACTGGCAAAGCGCTAGCTTCTTATCCATGAGAGAAGATAGAGTTTGTTAAATACAGCTTTATGGAATATTATTATCCGTTAAATAATTAATTTACTTCCAGCCACGTTCCAGTCGCTCTATGAGATATCTTGTCTCGGTAATTTACTGTGACTAATTGACAAAGCATTTGTTCATTATATGGTTAAAATTGCGCATAAATCTCGTTGTAACTCAATCTATGGGGAAATTATTGATTGTTTTACATTGAATTTAACATATTTGAATTGGATTAGGTCTTAAGCCACTGTAGCCGGTCTACCAGAACACTTCATTTGACACTTTGAGTGATTAAATCATAAAAATATCGGTTATATTTAATTATATTTTGACATTTTTTGTTTTTGGTATTTTCTTCTCTTTTGTTAAGCGTTTAAAAATCATGCATAAATATGCTTCGTAATTAATTTTATGTGAACATAACCCAAATTCCTATTATTAAATTCGTTTGATTTTGTTTTATTCGTTTATATGAACTGAAGGGTCTATTAAAAATTAATTAATTATATCTGAATTTTGATGAGAGTATTAGAAAGACGCTCTGGCTACCTACTCCGACATTTCTGATACGAAACAGAAATTATTTAGTTTAGATTAACAATAATAATCTTCATATGTTAGCATCGCATTCTGAGGAAATTGTTTCGTGTGCTTTGGCACATGTTTCCATCAACAATACTTCAATTTCCTGTTCTATATCAAACCATATTTCTCGCCATAAGGTTATAATATCATCTTGTGTACGAATGTATACTTCAATTCATGGATTCACTACTGTACTGCTTTTGAGTTATCTACCCTAAGAGAAGGAGAGAAAGAGGGAGAGGGAGAGAGTAACATACACATGCAAACATACACACACACACATACACGTATATATGCGTGTATGTGTATGTTTGTATGTATGTATGTATATATGTATGTGTATATGTATGTATGTATAGATAGATAGATAGATGTGTACTTAAATATATTGCATATATACTTGGGGCCAGAAGTTTGGAATACTCTTTTAATATTTAAAATTATGCCTATGTACGATTCGATTCAAATATATACAATGTAGAGAGATATTTACCTGATAATTTTCAGACATTTGTTACGAGCTTTTTGGCCCAGTAATAATATATTTGAAATTAAACATTACTTTGGCGGCAATTCGTATAAACATTCTAATTTTCCAGACTAATGTACCAAACTTTTAGGCACGACTGTACATACATATTAATATATACATGTTTATACAAACATACGCAAATATTAACGCTTTGATGTTCAGACAGGCACACACATATGTATATATGAAATTCTATCTA
>NC_142940.1:58320515-58360515 GCF_046866305.1 Octopus bimaculoides
ACTAACAATCAGCCATTTTGTATTTTGGATTCCTATTTATGTGTCTTTATTTGCGCATGCGTATCCCCCTATGTGTGTCTATGTTTAGTAAGTGCGCGTGTGTGTGTATAGGAAGTGCTTGTATTATCTGTATCCCCTGTTTATATACGTTCGTTTAATTTGTTTTTATTTATTTTTATTCATATAAAATTTTATTTATATAAAAAGACATGAAATAATAAATTTTACAAATGCCTTTGGTCTGCGTCGTCAGGACATGTTTTATTTATTTAGTAAAATCGATAAACAGTGAAAAATGAACTTGCCGTGTGGAGTGTAAAATTTAACTTCGGAAAAAGCCCCTCTTCAAAGAACATTGATACATACTCATGCGCACATACTTAAATGTAACAATCGAAGTACAAGAGTTTATCCCATCTAAGCACATGATAAGAATTTCGGCCCATTCAGGAGTTTGCAGAGATCAGTTTAAAATTATTGACTCTATCTCTAAAAAATCAGGCAACGAACATTCCACCCCGTTTTTATTGAAGTCCGTAGTGAGAATGGCGAGAGGAAACGTTCTATGAAAGACATTAAATTTTGGCACAGTTTATAGTGAATCTCGTTGAAAATATATAAAAATCATTACGTTTGGCCATTCAAACTTGGTTCAGTGTATTAAGAGAGAAATGATTACAGAGTAAAAGAGAGATAGGGAAAAAAGAGAATGGAAAAAGGAAGAGAGAGTGAATGAATAGAAAGTCGATGCAAGATAAAGAGGAGGAAAGGAAGAAAATAAAGAGAGAAGGAAGAAAATGAAAAGAGCAAGAGAGAGCAAGAAAGGGAGAAGAGAGAATTAAAGAGGAACAAAGTGATAAGAAGTGAGAGATGAGCCTATTGCATGTTAACTTCAGTGATAAAGGAATCATCGTAAAACAAATTGATTTAATGGAAATTTTCAGGGAATAATGCATTCTCAGGGAAATAAAGAAACTTTCAGGGGAAATAAAAATATATTGTGGGAAATAAAACTGTTTTCAGGGAATTAAAAATATTTTCAGGAATAAAATATAGTTTTAGGTGATTAATAAAGATATTTTAAAGATAATTTTATTTAAATCGTAACTGCTGTTTTCCGAATGGTTAAATTAATGGTCTTCTTTTCATTTCAAATATTAATTTTTAGCAATTCGTTATGAACGGTGGATGTTGAATGCTGAAAGTTCATCAAGGAAGGAGAAAATATGACAGCCATGCTGTTAGTTTGATTAATGACATTGTTATTCATGTTTCTGGGCCAGTGCCAAATAAATATGAGAAATCGATCTCCAGAGAATCGACTGATAAAGCATAATCATTTTTCATAGGGGTAAGATTTGACGTTTCCAAAGTTTGCTTCACTATCTCCTTGGCTCTCAGCCTCTCCAACTCTATAAGATAATTCTATGTTAGCAGCGTATACTTTGCAGCTAATCGAGAAATGTGCCGATTTGGGAATATTTTCATATGCTGAGTAAGGGCATTGGCGTGCGGAAGCGAAGGTTCGGGTTCCAGGTTCAATTCAATTTCATTGTAAGTTACGCTACGCGAAAAGAGTCATTTGGTCGATAGAAACGGCGAGGAATCCCTCCACGTGTATATGTCTACATATGTATATATGTTTATATGTTTGTATATACGAGTATGAATGTGTGAATTGTATATGTGCGTTTGCGTGTAACCACATGTGAATCGTTGGGGAGTTTTTCCCTCTGTCTTCCTTTTCTACTGGATTTTGCTCGAAATGTAAAACCACCTTTCTTTCCTTCCCTGAGAGTCTGCTAATATTTTACATGTACCACATCCTCGCGTTGTTATTTTTATGTGTTTTTTCTACGTTATATTTGATTTGCTATATATGATATATATATATATATATATATATATATATATATATATATATATATATATATATATACATGCATGCATTAATACATACATACATACAGGTAGACAGGCACACAAACGCACATATACATACACACGCACACACACACACTCGCCCACACATATATATGCATGCTTACATATGTACATGTATGTGTTTGCATGTCTTTGTGTATGTGGACAAACCTCAAGTCTACCACACCAAGTCGGGAGAAGAGAACTACATTAGATTCGTATGGGTAAAGGTGAGTTGATGCAAGTTATTGAGATTCATTTACATGCAAACGTTAGCTACACTGGCCAACCCTATTTTGCAAATAGAATTATTACTATGAGCGGTTCCAACCCGTGTCGCAACAACTGAGTCAACCAGCTACATTTTTTGGCCCATCATCACGACCTCGTTATCTTGGATACATTCCAGGACATTGTGTCCAACCAAGTTATCGATGTAAGTGTGACGTTTACCTCTTCTTATGTCAACATGAAGTGTGTTCCAAAAGATTAATTTTGATGCTTCTAGTTCAGGCTGGTGCACTCAGTGACCAGATAGACACAGCCGTATTCTGACCTTCTCACTAACTGTCTGCAGGTCTCCGTAAAGGCATTATACACACAGACACACATACGAAAATACATATATATAATTATACACACACACACCACACACACACACATACACATATATAATAGTATATATATATATATATATATATATATATATATATATATATATATATATATATATATATATATATATATATATATACACGTACGTATGTATATATTTATATATACTTATGTATACATAAATGAAACTTCCTACATGCAGACTGTATGTATAATGCTGAGCCTGTCCGCATTCAGCTGCAGTAATTGAACTTAATGATCATAGATCTCAATGTTTTCCTTATCTAAAGGAGTTTGCTGGCAGACATACCGTTTGAAAGCGCTTCAAGACCAGCAAAATCGTCATTTACTACACTTCGAACAGAACTTCATCTCACAGACAATGTTTGAACATGGCAGAACAAAACATATGTGTGAATTTGACCTCACAACACAGGAGATCATACCTTCTTAATATGATATATATCCAATCATTTCAGTTGTACTAACTTTGTTATTTGATCTTCTGCGAAATGGAAGAAATTTGTAATATCCTAAGAAGAAGGTCTGCTGGAATTCAAAGTAATATTTATTGCAATTGCCGTTTGATCTTCGATTATTGATAATGGTCGGATGACTGAAGATTGATGTAGGAATAACTTACGCTTATAACAATAGATAATGCAGTAGACATCCTTGTCCATTTCACTTCGCTAATCAGGATTATTAACTATGCATAATGCATACACACATAAATGCAAGTATTAACATACACACGCACATAGGTATATTAATATATATATATATATATATATATATATATATATATATATAGACAGATGTTTATATATATTTATATGTATACATACACAAACTAAACTTACAGGGACACATACAAAGAGACACAGACACAAATACAGACACACACACACACACACACTTACAAACACATGTGTATGTACGAGTTTACGCACTTATATATATGTATACCCGGCCGCTGGCGTGTGTATTTTCACCGTCGCTTATACACATATATATTCCATAATGTATTCATATGCATATATTTCAAAGTAATTGAGAAACTACAATCATAGAATTTAGGAATAAAGACACGATAACAAAACCAAAGGTTTTACACATGTGAATTATTTATTTCAAAATGTTCATCTTATAAATCCTATTCATAATTAGAGGTGTGTAGAATATTGTCCCAGGGTGCACAGTTGCATCCTCGGCAGAGAAGGGATACAATCGAAGAATTTGTAGAGTAATATTAAACATTTGCATTGCCAACCTTTGGCTCAACGATTTAATGGAAGCTTTGCGACGCTGTTGAGAATTTTTATTATATGGTGAACTCCATCTCTCCCAATGCCTGACGACCACTGCTTATTATCCCGGATTATAGGCAGAAAAAAGGAAAGAAGAGCAAGAGAAGAATTGACCCAGTACAAGAAAAAGAGAAGGCGTAATGATAAAGTGAGATTTGAACCTAGCAATATATCAGAGTCTTATCGGATATATTCCTTTGTGTCGTATTGCGGGTAAACATGCTTAACGCGAATTGTAGCTTTGATAACTCTATTTCAGCGTTCTCCTTTGGGTCTTTAATCCTTTTTTAATGATATATTCATGACATTTCTCGATTTTATTGAAACGAAAGCAGGTTTGGATATATGTTCACATGGAGATATCTAATGCATTACAATTGTTACCCTCCTTGTAGTATATCAAATAATCTCACAATTTTATTTCTGCTAGTACAGTTGGTTACAGTTTATAAAATGTAAGAAACAATCTGGCGCTTGCTGGGAGAGATTTCCTCAGAGATGGCCCAGGATGAACCAGTTGTACAGGGTGTCCACAAAGTCTGGGTACCTGGAGTAAATAAAATCATAACATAAACAATTAAATATAAGAAATAATAATTTCTTAAAGTATATGTTAATCTCCATGTGGGTACATGGAGTAAATTAAATCATAACATGAACAATTAAATATAAGAAATAATAATTTCTTAAAGTATGTGTTAATCCCCATGTACTCAGACTTTGTGGACACCCTGTATATCTATTGTTTCCCTACAGATAGCGACGTTCTTTGTAGTGGTCACCTTATTTGCCACATGCAGTAGCTTCAGTCGACCACTGTTTATGTTGGAAGTGTTCGCAAGCTTCTTTCATTTGAGGTACACTTATATTCATTTCAAAATTCGGTGGCACATCTCAACTAAAAAATATAACTAAAAGTATAGGGAAAAGAATCACATTTAGGTTACACTGCGGCACACCTAGCATCGTCTCGTGGCCAATCGGTGTGCTAACCACCAACACTTTTTTCTTCAAAATAGGGGTAGTTTATCCTGTTCAGGCTATATTATTAGCATTGTCCTGCGTTTGAGAATTTAAAATCACTTCTTTAACTTTCTAAGACATCTCAACGCTTCTAAAAGCAAACTTCGTTTGTTTGTTCACTTTTATCGTAATTTGAATATATACAATGAACTACAGGGAGCGACTGAAGGCACTAGGTCTCTACTCTCTGGAGCGCAGGCGGGAGAGATATGTAATAATATACATATGGAAAATACTGGAAGGACTGGTGCCAAACTTTGGCATCAAGTACTACAAGAATGCCCGCACGGGTCGCCACTGCATGATGACAAAGGTACCGTCCACTGCATCTCACATAAGAACGAGATACTGCAGCAGCCTCGGTTTCAGAGGACCTCAGCTCTTCAATGCCCTGCCAAAACATTTGAGAGACATGCAAGACATGGATGCGGAGGTCTTCAAGACAAAACTTGACACTTTCCTCTCCACGATACCAGACGAACCAATGGCTCGTAATGAGACGCAGTTTAGGGCAACTATGTCAAATTCTCTTATACACCAGATGTGCCATCAAAACTCTTGATTGCACGATGTCAGGTGGGGGAGAAAAGCCATGCAAGGAACGTGAAAATCACGGTGGTGCACCAGCATGACCGCTGCCACTTGGCTGAAACACATAAATAAATAAATAATATATATATATATATATATATATATATATATATATATATATATATGTATGTATGTATAAATATATATACATACATATATATACACATTTATATATAAATTATTTAAAATTATAGTACAGGGTATCAAGAGATACCACCACGCTGAAAAAATAGCAGTCAAATCCTGACTCCCAAACCACAATAAATGTCCGCAAGGCACGATTATATATATATATATGCCTATAGGTACTCACGCATACACACATATACACGTATATGAATGCATGCATACGTGCACATAAGTATGTACCGATATGCGTGCAAAATGGCAACACGCATCATCATTAGTGGTAGAATATCTTTGTAGTGCCTCGCTAAGAATCCGTTTTCTCATTATTAAAAGACATGAAGTTGAGATACAGCAGTTGAGAAATATTTACACACCAAAATAAGATTAGTTATAGAAAATGAAATGGTTATGAATGCTTTGAAAATGTGGCCTTCAATTCTCTATTCTTATATTCAACTACAACAATGGATATCTTGTTATTCATACAAACCACACGATTGTGTCATGAAGTATTATCTTTGGAAAACATACCGAAGCAAGAAGGGTGGCCATTGTTAACGAAGTTTTAATGTTAATGTATAATTGAATTTCTTTTAAATATATGACCATATTTCAGGCTATATAAAATCAATTATGTGCAAATAAATTATTTTAGTCAGCTGGTAGCTAGAAATTCTCAAATAACTATCGGAGAATATCTCGAAGAATACACCAATTCCGATATTTATTGAAAATTACGAAAGTAATGAACTAACATTTCTCCGCGATACGAAGAACACTCCTTCTACAGCCATTAGAGGAGAGATACATAGATGCATATTCAACAATGCAGCAATTATTTTTGTAATTATGAATATTATTCCTTTTAAACTGCAAATGTATTTAACTTACGATGCACCTGATATAGACGACGAATGTAAAGTTGGCCATATGTAACTTGTGTTCTGAGTATGTAACATATTGCTCTACGTTACTCAAAATCTCGTAGGCACACATACTGCATAGTATCTCTTAATCAATATGTGTAGATGTCAAGGAGACATGAATCGCAAGACTACACAGATCAAATGTAAGGGATTTCTTGGTGCGTTTGAGTTTCTGATATGGCACATATATACATGACGACACGTACAGCGAGAAATAACAATCCATGAAAATAAGATGATATATCAAAAGAAATGCGTCACACACGAATACAAATGCGTGTACATGCATAGGTGCATATAAATATCTACACACGCACAGACACACGCACACAAACACACGTATGTATATATTTATATATCACAGCATATACTCAGATTTATACTCCTGACTTACATATTTAATTATTGATATTTACATACATGTATATATACACATATATATATATATATATGTGTGTATATATATATATATATATATATATATATATATATATATATATATGTGTGTGTGTGTGTGTGTGTGTGTGTGTGTGTGTACATACGTATATATTTTTGGAGATAACTATATAAGTATGTAAGCACTCATTTTCATCGTTCGACATTTACTTATACATACATACATACATATATATATATATATATATATATATATATATATATATATATATATATATATATATATATATATATGTATATTTGACATATGTGTGTGATTTATCTATAAAATCTATGTATATATATATATGTATATATATGTATAAGTATATATATATATATATGTCTGTGTGTGTGTGTGTGTGTGCATGTGTGTGTGTGCGTATATATGTAAGTAGGTATGTATGTTTGCATATATGTATATACGTACTACAAATAGATAAGTGTGTTTAATATAATTTTCATAACGATTACTTCGGTGATCCTGTAATTTTAAACTAATGATTATATCTTACAATCAATTGACAACCAATTATTACGTAACTTTTGAATAATATTTGAAAGACCTTATTGTTTCTTTGACGCTTATATAATATTGTTTCTATACTTTACATGTTTATTTAATAATTAAGCCGCAAGACTTGATATTCATTTTTAATAAACGTAAGTGGTGTATTTAACCATTTCTCTAATTTTGTGATTTGAAAAATCTGCATGTTACTATATTTGTATTTTGAAGTGTTTATACTTTTGTATTTTCATAATATTTTTGTGAAAGGCAATTTTGTGCATGTTCTTTTCATGCATTGGTGCACGTCAACAGACCAGCATATGCACATATACACATACAGCAGCAAGTTTAGAAATGTGCATTTATGTGCACATTTGTTTAATTGTGTGAGAATATGCTGACGTGGGTGAGCATGCACGTTCTGCAATTTAATTTGTGCGGAAGTCCGTGTGCATACTATGCGCCTAAACACGTGTATGCACATGCGAACAGATGTATGTGTTTGAATATGTATGCATATATGTATGCTTTTATTTACATGTGTACATGTATTCTAATGAATATACATATATATGTATATATGTATATATATATATATATATATATATATATATATATATATATATATATATATATATATATATATATATATATATATATATATATATATATATATATATACATATATATATATATGCGTGTGTGTGTATATATATATTTATACATACATAGAAACTTATATATATACATATATACACGTATATATATTATAAACGTAACCTTCACATTCAATCTTTTACGCCCACAAGTTCACAAGCTCATACATCCTGGCAAGTACTCACGCACGGTGCTCACACGTCCATGAGTATGTATATATATATATATATATATATATATATATATATATATATATATATATAAATATACACACACACACATATATATATATATATATATATATATATATATATATATATATATATATATATATATATATATGTATATATATACGTATATATAGTTATATATATTATACATATGTATACATATATATATATTGCACGTATATACACATATATATATATATATGTATATGTATATATATATATATATTGTTATATATATGTATATGTATATATATATGTATATATATATATATATATATATATATATATATATATATATATATATATGATGGTTCCATAAGTGTACGTTTATTTATTGATATGTATGCATATAAATACCAGCTGACATTCTTGTGGCTTATTAAATCTTAATTACATTATATGAATGTATATATTTGTGTTTGTGCGTTTGTGCGTGTGCATAAGTGCGTGCGTGTGTATGTATTCATGTATGTGTGTATGTGTGTGTCTGTGTGTGTCTGTGTGTGTGCTTATACATTTTATGCATATGTCTATTTCAGTTCATTCATGCACACATGGGCTTGCATAATTATACATACGCACATATGGGTCTTTATACCAGAGCTTTTCTATGCGAGGACACATAATGTTCGTGTTGCCGTTCACAAGTGCATGAACTCCATACAAAAATGCATAATGCACAAATAGAAAAGTTCAAACGTATCGAATCGAAATGCAAATATTCGAATGCTTAAATTAGAAAATTGCACAAATATTTGAATACATCAAATACATTGATATATGGATATTGAACTGGTTGAGCGCTTAACAAATATATAAATACGAAAATTATCATGCAATGACTAAAGAACTGAAAATAAATATTTAATAATTATTTAAGAATTAGTTGACAATTGGCTAATTTGTGTATCAATTAGCTATAAATTATAAAGTTACAAAAATCAGAAAATATGGAGAAGCCGTGTTATAAATACATACATGCATTCATATATATATATATATATATATATATATATATATATATATATATATATATATATATATATATACATGCATACATATACCCGAATATAAAGTTTTTACATACTCACATACATGCGTATTTACACACAAACACATACATATGCATATATGAATGTCATACATGCATACATAAACTCACAGATACACACAAATGCATGTATGTACATAATCGTGACAGAAATGCAGATAGGAGACAAATGGCGGTATATTTACACCTTTAGCATAAACTTTAATATCGCTTCACGGTAAAATGCTGTAAAACGGTATTTAGAAATAAAAATATGCCACTAAGGGATGTTAACTAGTTTAAAATTTGTTTTAGTTTTCAATACCATTTCGGGTTCCTAAATTCTGTATTCTTCAGACAACACATAACTGATTTATTATACAGCTACGACTTTCTAACCAGCTCATGGTTATGTATCTTTTGTATCCTCTACTGAAGATGGCAAAACGAACCATGAATGCCGACAGAAGGTGTCATTGAGCTGGAAACGGTATTTCTTTTATTCTAATTTTTGTTCAGTCATTTGACTGTGGCCATGTTGAAGCACTGCCTTTAGTCGAACAAATTGGCCCCAGGACCTATCCTTTGTGAACCAGTACTCACCCTATAGTTCTCTTTTGCCGAACCACTAGATTACAGGGGGGATGTAAGCACACAATATGGGTTGTCATGTGATGGTGGAGGGGAAAGCACGGACACACAGACAGACAGATAGACAAACACACACACACAAAACGGGCTTCTTTCAGTGTCAGTCTGCCAAAACCACTGATAAGGTTTTGGTGGTTCCGAGGATATAATAGGAGACACCTGCCCAAGGTACCACGCAGTGGGAGTGAACCCGGAATCATATGGTTCAGAAGCAAGCTTCTTACCACACAGCCAATCCTGCGCCTATATTTAAGACTTCATCATGAGTGGGAACCTTTTCTCTACGGTATACTGATGGCCTGTAGAAGACAAGATATGTTCACAAATCACGGAAATTTGTGTGTATATAGTGCATAATACCATTCCTATGGGCATTACATCTTTCCTCTATTATCTGTGTGCTTCGACTAATGCAGACCTGTTGCAGATCTGCAGGATTGAGTAGCCATCGAAGGTGTCATAGACGGGAAGCTAGAAGAAATGTTATTGACAAAGAGGAAGCACAAAGAAACTACAATTGTCATATATACATATATTAAAACATGTGTTTATCTATGTAAAGCGGTATATAATTTAAAGAATTAAAGGTAACATTCTTTATTATATATATGTGTGTGTGTGTGTGTGTGTGTGTGTGTGTATAAGCAAAATGTAGCTTAGTTAAAATATGTTTGTGACACATTTCAACTGATAAATGGCAAATATACTGCAGTTACCTTGCCTTAGAGAAAATATCTTTGTTTTAGTAAAAAGGTGTTGAAAGCTACGAAATGATGACGAATCAAAACTGCTTACTGATTGTCATAGCTGAATACTACGTCAGCGATATTGTTGCACAATAGTCAGAAAAGAAATGAACAATCCGATCTAGGTAAACATAAATATTAACAAATCAAATTAAGAAATTAAGAAATTGATAAAGTTAAAATCAATATTAAATTAATACATTCTATCCATGACTTAAATTACTTAACAATTCATAAGCTATTACTCATATATTCTCGAGGTACGTGCCTAAATTAAAGTTTCGTTAAACTATATATAATATATAATACTGTTACCTGTACATAAAGCCTTATATTCATATTAACCATTTAATTTATACTTTAATATTAATATAATTTATATCTTAAAATTAATAGGATATCTACTAAGAATAATTTAACCTTTTTAGTTGCAGCTATAAGCATATTAATCATGAGATGCCGCCCAATTCAAGCTTCCAGTAACCTCACAATTATACCAAGTTTATTATTTAAATTGCATCTGATGGCAGTTTCTGGAAACATATTTAAAGACGTGAACATATTTGAAAAAGTTTCTATTTACACAGAAAACAACACGGGTTTCGAACTTTGCATTGTTTTGTACCTGTGTTTGCAGTAGGAAGTTGCTAAATGGCAGATATAATCATTTATGGGGAAAAATTCGCGCTATATTTGTATGGACTTTATTTATGTTATCATATTCATCCTGCTCTTATCGGTCGGATGAAGTTTTAATGAACTGCAAAGATAGTTTAAGTGTTAAACAGTTTGTGCATCGTCCCGAGTTCATAATCTGCAGAGGCTGACTTCGCCTATCATCCTTCGAGATCGATATATTCAGTCAGTTGGGTGTTTGCATTTATGATATATAATTCTTGAAGATTTATGTATATAAAAACACGAATTACATAATGTTTTCATTATCTTATACCTGTTTCTTCTATCAGAAGCATTGCTCTCGGACATGCGTTTCCGTGCAGCATCCTTATAGATTGTTCAAAGCTACTTCAATAATATGTTAAAAAAACTTCAGGCAATAAATATACAACTCATTTAAATGGCTTCGAGGAAGCTATGCAGATGTCGCATAACACTCAGGTCTCAGTGCCGTGCTTTGTGAAGGAGAAACATCTATAAGCTAATGAAAGTGTTTTAGAAACTGCTGCTTTCAGTCATCATAGAATTGATTGTATGTTCTGTAGCCATTTCATGATTTACTCTGAAGCATATTAAGTTCTAAAAACCAGTTATTAGACTCACTGCATGGATACTATCAGGATAATTCGAGTGCATAGGTATACATCTTAATATAGACTCACGCTATTCTCTATGAGTGTAGACACACACACACACATGTCTGATCATGTAACTGTGAGCACGTGCGTGCACACGCCTACGTATGTGCGTCTTCATAAGTTTCATTATCCGTCTGTCCGTCTTTAAAAATTCCATAGGCATGGAATAATGAGAGAATGCAAAGAGGTTTGTACACAACTATTCATTGTAAGCGCACCACAATTATATACATACATATATACATACACACACACACATATATATATATATTTACATATGTATATACGTATATGTATATATACACATTTGTATGTATTAATATGTAAATATACTTATATATGTATACATGTATATATATATCAGTGTATAGCTATGTATACATATATATATATATATATATATATATATATATATATATATATATATATATATATATATATATATATATATATATATATACATATATTTTTGTATCTATATATACATCCATATATATGTTATTGTGTATATATATAAACCTATACATATAAATATAAATATATGCATACGTGATTATAAACGTAAGTACACATGCACACATACACACTCGCGCATACACACAGACACGCGCATACACACACGCACAAACATATACACAGAGACACAAAAACATGTACGCACACAAACAAACACACACACACGCACAACCACATACATATATGAAGTTGTAATACTCAACAGGCATGATTGATACTGTAAATCATCTCAAATCGAGTACAATATGAATATTTATTGTTCAAAGTCCGGGTTAGAGAGCTTCTTCAGATTTTGTATTTAAGAAGCCATGATTTCAAACCATCATTCAATGCCATTTAATTTCAGCTTTGGACATTCCATCATTTATAAACTTACCAAACTGGAAAGATTATAAACTTGAAAGCAAAATTCGGAGAGCTGCATAGCATTACTTAAACCTACATACATATGTATGTATTCGCATACATATATATATATATATATATATATATATATATATATATATATATATATATATATATATTTAAACGCGTATGTGCTTATACATACACATATACATCATATAGAGAGGGGGGGTCTTAGATGTAAGCAATAATATATTTATAAGTGAATGGTAGGTGCTTTATGTCTCTTTGAGCGTGTAGATATGTGATCGAAGGAATCGGTTTTTCGAAGAATGTGTTTATGTAATATAAGTATATATATATTGATAAACATGTGTGTATGTGTGTGTATACAGGTACATGTGTATTTATATGTGCAAAGCATTATCAGCACATCTTGTCATGTATATATTTTTGCATATAAAATTGTATATACGTATGCGTATATAAGCGTTATTTCCAATCAATTCACGTATATACTTGAAGTACGCTGACTTGTGTATTATATGTATATGTGTGTAATGTACACACACACACACACACACACACATATATATATATATATATGTATATATATACTTTATTAGTAAATCTGCAAAGAGATCACAGAATCTGTTACTCAGAGATTTGCGTTTCTTTTAATCGGACATTTTTTTGTTATAGAGTAAAACAAAATATGCTTATATGCATAAATATACAATTTCGTTGATAGATACACATTTCAGAATAGTTTTATTTCCTTGGTCCTTTCAACTAACCGGTTATATGAAATAAAAAATACGATTTAAAATCATATTATTATCAAAATCGAAGTAAACCGTAAATCAAATATTAGCTTTAGGAGAAGGAAAGAAACCTATATACCCAGGGTAAATTAATTAATGGTAAAAGTAAATTTAAATAAATTTAAAAAGATCAGTACGCATTTTCCTCTGCCTCCGATATTCGAACACAATTTTTTTCACCCTATGTGCTTACTCGCTGGTATATATCTCTTTTACTCTTTTACTTGTTTCAGTCATTTTGACTGCGGCCATGCAGAATTTCGACCCCCAGGACTTATTCTTTGTAAGCCTAGTACTTATTCTATCGGTCTATTTTTGCCGAACCGCTATGTTACTGGGACGTAAACACATCAGCATCGGTTGTCAAGCGAAGTTGGGGGACAAATACAGACGTGTGTCTGTATTTGTCCCCCAACTTCACACACACTCATATATATATATATATATATATATGTATATATATATATATATATATATATATATATATATATATATATATATATATATATATATATATATATATATATATATATATATATATATATATATATATATATATATATATATATATATATATATATATATATATATATATATATATATATATATATATATATATATATATATATATATATATATATATATATACATATATATATATATATATATATATATATATATATATATATATATATATATATATATATATATATATATATATATATATATATATATATATATATAAGCAATGTTAATTCTCTAAATGAAGTATTAACAGTAACTGCACGATAAAGTGTAGTATATTGCCACTTAAGTGTGGCTGACCCCTAGGGGTGGATGTTACTGTTGCTTTTAGCCCCAGGAGGACATCTCCTCCAGCTGGCTTATCGACACACGACTGTGTCCTGTTTGCCAAGGGAAGTTATCCCTCTCACCTCGATCTGCAGCACGAACGTATCCGGATTTCAGGGTTATTTCCCTTCGTCGGCGCCCGATAGCTGCTGACCTTGGCGAGAGAGACAAAAACCTGGCAATCTTATATCTTCTTTTCCAGTGAAACAGGACACAGTCGTGTGTCGATAAGCCAGCTTGAGGAGATGTCCTCCTGGGGCTAAAAGCAACAGTAACATCCACCCCTAGGGGTCAGCCACACTTAAGTGGCAATATACTACACTTTATATATATATATATATATATATATATATACGACGGGCTTCTTTCAGTTTCCGTCTACCAAATCCACTCACAAGGCTGTGGTCGGCCCGAGGCTGTAGTAGAAGACGCTCACACAAGGTGTCACGCAGTGGGACTGAACACGGAACCATGTGGTTAGTAAGCAAGCTACTTACCACACAGCCACTCCTGCTACACATCTGCTAATCGACTGCTACTCAACAAACTTCTACCACGGCCAGACTACCTCTGTTTATGTCTTGGGAGATCCTATTTCTTCGTCTGGAGGTGTCGAGACAACCATAAGTATAACAATTTTTTTTAACTTTTCAGTCAGTAGATTGCAGCCATGCTTGGAAACCTCCCACCCCATGCACACACATAAGTCTTGGAGTCGTTATTCAGTTATTGTAATAGTTCCATATTAGTTGTTTGTGTTCAGCTTGGAACTTTCACTCTCTTTGCGGCATTAGATTTTCACGACAATCTTAGTTTCATCTTAAGAACGAAATTATGAGACTGGTGCGTCGTTGCCACGTTATGTAATGACCATTGAGAGATAAGAGGAATATTCTTGTAACCAATAAAATCGTCATTGCTTGATATAAATGATATAAAAATTGTCTTAGATTATTTCGCTTGAAATGCTACAGAAACATTTGTCTACGACAGAAAATATCGGCTCCAATGTATACACCACGTATATTTTCGTTCTGATGTCAGAAAATGAAATATAGAATAGCTAGCAGCACCTGCTTGTCATATAATACTTCTGAGTATAATCTCTGGGCGAAGTGATTAAACCATTTTGTTTCCAACACACACTCTCATAGAAACGTTTGAATAAACTACAACCACATTCATTCATATGCACGCATGCGTACAAGTACACACGTATAAACGTACATGAGCAAACATATTCACACATCCGCACGCGTGCACTTATATACGCTCAAATAACTACACATGTGTTTCACATATTTATTAACAGCTAATACGATAATTTATGGACATTTTACAGTGCCATATACACCTCCTTACATAAACAAATTGAAAGAGTTGCACCATATACATTACAATTGTGATAAAACGGGATAAATAAGACGGAGACATATTCAAATAGGCTGCAAACATAAATAATGATAATCGATCATCAATAATCAGTGAGGCAATAACTTCGATGCTAAATACATAATCGAGATTTAAGTTAAAGAAGCTTAACTTTAAAAATACTGGAGTACCGGATAAAAATGACAAGTCAAATGTATTAAGATGTTTGGAAAGTAAGGGTAGAGAGACAATAGTACCTCTAGCTACGAATATTTCGTGGGTCGTTGTTCTATATTAAATAATCATGAAAGACAGCACGGTGTTCGTTTGTATATGCTACCGCAATTTACCGTTCGGCAACAAGAGAGCAAATAAATAAGCATGCGGCTTAAAATGCAAATAACTATTGTGGTCGAAACATTGGACGAGAAAAATTCATGAAGGCGGTGCTCCAGCATGGCTTTGGTCAAAATAACTGTAACAAGTAAGAAAAGATTAAAAAAAGGAAAAAAACTGTATCTATGTATCTACTGTGGAGGCGCAATGGCTCAGTAGTTAGTACAGCGGACACGCGGTCATAGGATCGCGGTTTCGATTCCCAGACAAGGCGTTGTGAGTGTTTATTGAGCGAAAACACCTAAAGCTCCACGAGGCTCCGGCAGGGGATGGTGGCGAACACTGCTGTACTCTTTCACCACACCTTTCTCTCACTCTTTCAGCCTGTTTCTGTTGTGCCTGTAATTCAAAGGGTCAGCCTTGTCATACTGTGTCACACTTAGTATCCCCGAGAACTACGTTAACGGTACACGTGTCTGTGGAGTGCTCAGCCACTTGCACGTTAATTTCACGAGCAGGCTGTTCCGTTGATCGGATCAACTGGAATACTCGACGTCGTAAGCGACGGAGTGACAACAACAATCTATCTACTATATATTCATACACACAGGTTATGTGAGACTGTTGGAAGGATTCGAAACAGAAAACGTTTATTTGCAATGGAAAGGTCGTAACACCTTAACCACTGGGCCACCTACAATACTTCCTGAGCGCTCCACCGTCTGTATGCCAACAAGTAAGTAGATAAAGTCTTTCTTTACTGGTTATCTAATTACACTTCCTCTTTATTACACGCCCACGTTTATAGCTGCCTATTAAACAATGCAACCAACATCTGTCTTATCTTGATTGAGGTGACTGGATTTATCTCGGAAAACACACAACAATAAAGACACTCCATAAAACCATACCCCTCTCACCCCGGCTCTTAATTTCTATTTGAGGTTTTATTGAATTATTTTATTTGCTGTTTATGTCCGCCTTTGTTTATGTTTTCGTTCAGTTCTAAAGAAATTACCGAATATCTATGCATTTAATTATTTGATGTCTGAAAATTCATTGAAACTGCTTTCGATGTGTCAGTTCTTTAGCCCTCGGTCAGGCTTTATCAGGCGATCCACTGGAATAGACTTACACTTAAAAAAACGTCCCAGCCGTCAACATTCCATCGTTTATTGTGGCATATTCTAACTTGTTGCATTTTGGAAATTCCTTCACAATTTACTGTCTGTTTCCTGGTCCATTACAAATCGATGCATGGGTTCAATCTCGCTGCGAAACACCTCGGGTAAGCCGCATATCAATGAAAGCCAGTGTCAGCTTTATTATCTGTTTTAAGACAGTGAGATACAGTCTTTTGAGGTTGCTTTGCCCACTTTAGTTAATGATAATTTAGTAACTCTGGAATTCGATGTTGCTGATCTTTGCGCTCATAAACCATGGATGCTGAATCTATAATCTTTTACATAGATCCAAGTCAGGTTTGATCCAGTAAATTTATAGTTTGAACATCTCGTCTGTTTTCCATGTAGAAATTTAGAATTACATTATCCAATACGTCCGATCCTTTTTTAGTTGCCAGAGAATAACGCGGATGAGATGTTGCTATTTCGTGTAAGACGATTTCTGGATGATAAACGCTCTCTGGTTATCTCGAAGCTCAAAGATATTAGTACTCGTCGTTGTTGACGCTATCTGTGGTGGTTACTGTGTGATGTTCATTATAAATATGTAGTTAATACTAGCAATCGGGAATACGGCTAGCTGGCAGAATCGTTAGCACGCCGGACAACATGGTTAGCTGCATTTCGTCCGTCCTCATGTTCAGAGTACAAATTTCGCGAAGCTCGACTTTGCCTTTCGTCCTATCGATTTCGATAAAATAAGTCTCACTCAAAATTGTTAGCCTCGTCTCAAATTTGAAACCAATATTAGCAACGGCGTTGGCATTGAAGGTGGTGGTTGTTTTGTGATGACAGTGGCGGTGATGGAGTTAGTAGTCGTACTCTTTGCAGATATAGCAGAGTGTGTTAGGCATTGAAGTGTTATTGAAAGCGGTGGTAGTCTTTGTGATGTTCGTGATGGTGGTGATTCTTTGTTGTAACAGTGTTAAGTGCAGGAGGAAGAGGGCGAAGAGAATAGAAAGAAATTTACAACTGAAAATATTTACCTTGATTTAATTTTATGCTTGTAGTAAAGAGGTCAATGAGCTCCTCCCTCCAACCCGTCGCACTTCCTAACTTCCTACCACCTATCCCTTGCGTAAACAAGAGTCAGTGCGAGAGAGAGAGAGGGGGGAAGAGAAAGATTGGGAGACAGAGAGAAAGAGAAAACTGGCAGAGATTTTCATATGAAATACATTTGTTGTGAACAACGAAAGATCTCTAAATAAAGATCAAGTTACAACTGTGTGATTTCATGCTTTTGAATACTAAGTTTATATCTTGTAATTTTGTTAGTATTTTCTTTTTTTTTTCTTTCTGTTATTTTCTTACTTTCGTTTCCTGCTATTTCTGGCACAGTGTGTGAAATTGTAGTGATCCCTAATTTATTCGTCTTCTTCGTATTGTCGCTATTTTGTGCTGATGGGGGAGGGTCTTATTTTTTTCTTGTTTACAACCTAGTTAAACTTTACCCCTTATACTCGTTATCAAAGGCAATCCTATCTGTTGTTTTCCAAATAGTATTTAGACGTCACATTGTCCGATGTGCGCTTTCTAACTTTAATCGGTTGACCAAAATGTTTGGATGGCTTAAAGTGCTACACATCTCGTCATTGTAATGTTCTCTTTAGATAAAACGACAAAAAGAAAATACGACAGGAAACAATCTATTATGTAGAGGGTAAAATGTTTACCCAGAATGCTATAGAAAGTGTGCGGATCTAGTAAATCAATCTCTCTTTTTGACTGAATTCGCATCGAAAAAATATCTAATGTCTTTTAAAACATCTCTGTTAACCCTTTGCCTTCAAAGCTTTCACACGAGTTTGTCCTAAATGTCCATGCTTATTGCCAGAAAGTTAGTCAACCGTAGTATCATCTGCATTGAGTAATATAAAACTTTCGTCTCTAAGCTTTAGCTGTTTTCAATATTACATAGGATACAGAGAACACGCATGTATATATATTGTTCTGGTATCTAAGCATCATAAAAGATAGACATTTTCTCAATTCATTTTCAACCACGTTATTTTGGTGGTTATAAAAGGCATGGGAAAGTGTGTATCTGATATGATGCTTGGTTACCAGAGAAACATGTCCTGTGTGTCCTATGTGATACACAGAACATGCAATGGATTAATCTACGACTTCCAACAGAAATTAAGTTATAAAGTTCTGGATAGAATAAACTGAATACATATCGGAACACTCTGACTCAAAAATGTACACTTTGGAGAAATAACAGCTAATAATAATTAGGGTTTTTCGCATATTAAAAATTCTATATTCAAACTATACTCTGTCTAAAGATATGATTGCATTCGAGCAATGTTACGGGGATGTAAACACACAAACATCGGTTGTCAGGTGATGGTCGGGGGGACAGACACAAACACACACACACACAACAACTATATATACGACGGGCTTCTATCAGTTTCCGTCTACCAAATCCACTCACAGGGTTTTGGTAGTAGAGAATTCTTACCCAAAGTGCTGCGTAGTAGAACTGATTCCTGAGCCATGTGGTTGTTAAGCTACGATTGTATGGATGTCAAAGAAAGAATGTTAATTCCGTTTTCTTCCGTATGTCTAAACGAATACGCACACACACATATATACACACCCATATATATATATATATATATATATATATACATATAAATGCGTGTATATGCGTGTATGTGTATCCCTGTGTGTACAGTATGTATATTATGTGTGTGCGCGTATTAGTTTGAGGAAATGCAGACAGAGCCAGAGATCGGACGATGCGACGAAAGAAAAAAGAAATATAAAACCAGTACTGAAAGAGATATTATGTGTTAAATTACTAATGACAAATGCAGTAAAAGCTCTGGTTTTGTTATTCTCTGTTTCAAATAGAATAAGAACAATAACTGTGCTATACTTAATGTATCGCGTTTAATATGTAGTTTTTTGAAGGATATTTGATGCATATTCTGTAGTGAAAGCAAGGAAAAGGATATCATAGGGCTATAATTATTAAGGGTCAAAACAGGAATTCGAATTTACAGTTCAGAACAAGGGCTAGGATAACGAGATGCAGTGGTTCCGTATTGAACCAGCGACCAGTTGAAGTTCTCTTTAGTTTGGCATGTAAGCTTATGCATCAGGTGGATAATATTTTCTTATCTTTTACTTGTTGAAAGTTATCGAACTACGGCCATGCTACAGCACCACCTTTACAGGCTTAGTCGAAGAAATCTATCGCAATATTTATTTCTTGTAAGGCGGCGAACTGGCAGAAACGTTAGCACCCCAGGCGAAATGCTGAGCAGTATTTCGTCTGTTTTTATGTTCTGAGTTCAAATTCTGCCGAGGTCGACTTTGCTTTTCATCCTTTCGGGGTCGATAAATTAATTACCAGTTGCGTACTTGTGTCGATCTAATCGACCTAATCTCCTCCCCAAAATTCCGGGCCTTGTGCCTAAAGTAGTTTTGCAGTGTTTGCAAAGCGGGCGGTTAATCCACAAAGTCATGCCTGCCCCGTCGTTTCTTGCATAAGGTGTTTGTTTTCTGACAGGATGGGCCTATTGAAGAAATTTGAATAGCCTTTTACTATAAGGCGGATCTGCACTTTTATATACATAAAAAAAAAAGCTTTGATTTATTTTCTTGTTAAACAGATGACGTTTATCTTTACTTTTTTATTTATTTTGACAAAAATTAAATTCTAGGTCAGTGGAGTGAAAAAGAAAGGGTATAAAATGTGTCAAAAAAAAATGTCTGCCTTTCTTATTGTATTTTGAAAATCTTATGTTCTAGATCTTTGGATCTTAGAAGACAACAAGGCTACACAAATACAGACGTATCCGAATCAATTGAAAAGAATTTAAACAGTTCGTATCATTCCTGTTGGTATTTAAATTTAACCCCCATTAGCTGGTGACCAAAAAGAGATACGATCTGGGGGCCAAGTAATCGACTAGAACCAACCTCGAACTTGCTGGCTTTGAGCGAAAATTTGAAACTTTTAAAGGTATCGTCCATGCTAATAGTGTTACATACTTCATCACCACGTTGTACCGCATGGTTTACATAGTAATTTAAAATATCAAACGACCTTTTCTTGATAAAGTTTATCCTTGCGCCTCTGATTTTTATGCTTTTTTGTTCTTTCATTCAATTATTTCCCCCAAGACACAAGATAGGTATCGAGTTGCTGCTGGTATTTCGTTTTCCCACTCTCGCATAGGCTGGAGAAGTTGTTTTACACACACTACACAGACATGCCCACCTATAAGCTTCCCCTCCGCATACACATACGCTCACATTTGTGTGTGCGCGTCTGTATGTGTGAGTGTGAGTATCTGTGTATGTGTATGCGTCTGTGTGCGTGTGTATATATAAACCACATATGTCTTCGTATGCTTATGTATACGTTTATGTATCCAAAAGCATATATATATTTATATATGTATGTATTTGTATATATATATATATATATATATATATATATATATATATACATGCATATTTATATATGTATCTCTCTCTCTCTCTCTCTCTCTCTGTATATATATATATATATATATATATATATATATACAAACACACTTATGAATACATGGCTATGCGAATATGAATTTAAACATGCTTATGAGATCGTATTTAAGAAATGATAAAGTTAATAAAATAAATGTTTGATAGCTGTTTGTGTTTGTATGTTTGTACATGTGTGTGAGTGAAAGCCATGCGTGTCTACACACTCATGTACAAAGATATACACGCATACATCTACAAGTATACACACGTGCGTGTAAGTATATATATATATATGTATATATATATATATGTGTGTGTATGTACGTGTGTGTATGTATATATATATATATATATATATATATATATATATATATATATATATATATATATATATGTGTGTGTGTGTGTGTGTCTCTGTGTGTGTGTGTATATGTATATATATATATATATATATATATATATATATATATATATATATATATATATATATATATATATACATATATATGTATATGTATACTTACACACATATGTATCTGCCAATTGATAGAGAGAGAGAGAAAGAGAGTAAGGAAGAAGTAGAGAGCGATAGAAAGAGAAAGAGAAGCAACGATAAGTATATATGTCTATATTCGCATTGAAGTGTCTTTCTCTTTCTCCCTGGGGTATCAGAATACTACTTATTAGTGCCTTGGGATTTCTGGGCGTACTTAATGACATATATCAGATAAATATAGTCATATTTCTATTTAAATGCCCACATATTTTTCTCTCTCTCTCCATCTGTATATATATATATATATATATATATATATATATATATATATATATATATATATATATATATATATATTCGCTTGTGCCTTGGCATCCAAACACACTTAAGTGTTTTAAAATTGATAATGAAAGAGAACATGAAATGGATGTGATTTTAGTCTTGAAACCGCATTCATGTGAACATCTCTTCAAAACCTTTGAAAGATCTGACATGCTTAACTTATCAGATGTCCTTATCCATATTTTAACATCTGTTCTATTAAGCTAAACTGTGAAACGTGGGTTTCTACCAACCCTTTCCGACAATTTGCCACACATTAACCAAGCACCTATGGCAGCTTCTACTTGAATACTTCTCGCCGTCCGCTATTGTTACACTAATGGAGGATTAACGTTTAATTGATAATCAGCAACCGCCCAAGATTTTCATTGAACCTAGAATGGTCTGTGCCAAAAAGTATCCAGTGCATAACCATCTTGTTTGTAATGCTGAGTGAGTGACCTTGGTTTACATATCTTGTTGATGGCATATATAGTTGGTTTGTTTTGCTGGAATCATGAATGACCAAACATGTCTGATATCAAAAGCTGCCCCAGTTGAGACAGTTACACGAAAGTGTTAAAGATGTAAAATTGGTATATACTATTATGATACACATTTAGTGGTTATCTAAGCATTGTGTTTGTGGTTCGTGGATGGTTAACGGCTTGTATGAGGCGCTGAAGAAGGAGCAAGAATTCCTGAAATGCGCATGTACACTCATTAATTATTTTTCTATGTCTGATCGTATTGTTTGCACAGATACATAAATACATGCGTACATATATACACACACGTACATACATACTTACTCACACATACACACGCACATATACACATACATAGAAACACATACATAAACACATACAAACACATATACATACTATGCAGACACACACACACACAAACACGCATATTATTTTACTTTATTCAGTCATTAGAGCACCTATGTAAAGGGCTTTAGTTGAAGAATTAGACCCCATGACTCAGTCCTTTAAACCTAGTACTTTTTCTTTCGGTCACTTATGCCGAAACTTAAAATTTTGGGGACGAAAATAGAAAAAAATGTATATACATATACAAATATATATATATATATATATATATATATATATATATATATATATATATATATATATATATATATATATATATATATATATATATATATATATATATATATATATATATATATATATATATATATATATATATATATATATATATATATATATATATATATATATATATATATATATATATATATATATATATATATATATATATATATATATATATATATATATATATATATATATATATATATATATATATATATATATATATATATATATATATATATATATATATATATATATATATATATATATATATATATATATATATATATATATATATATATATATATATATATATATATATATATATATATATATATATATATATATATATATATATATATATATATATATATATATATATATATATATATATATATATATATATATATATATATATATATATATATATATATACATACATTATAAGCGCTGGAGTGGCTCTGTGGTAAGTAGCTTGCTTACCAATCACATGGTGCCGGGTTCATTCCCACTGCGTGGTAACTTGGGCAAATGTCTGTCCGTGTTCAAGATATCTCAACAACCGCTGAATGGATTCGAATGAATCTTTAAATGATGTTTTGCCTCGTGACTGATTAAATTTAGGAATTGATCCGGTAGCGGACAAGGATTCTGGATTATTTTTCTTGTTTGTTTTACTTAATTTTGTAGAGCGGTCGAGTTCATTTTTAGTCTTATCGTTTGTGAGAGCAGTCGAGTTTATTTCAGATATTCTCATTTTTAAAATCACTTCCGGCTAACCGTTGGTATTATCTTGGCGGATGTTTGCGCTCTCTGAAGCGCTCTTGTGTCTACTTACATTCATCGTTTAAGAAATTGGATTGAACCAAAGATATTTCGATTTCTATAATTTCAAAAAAAAACAGTGGTTGCTTAAGATTTATGCTAATCATAGGGAAAATCAGTTTATCCTGAGATAGATTGCTTTAATTATCAGTATACGAATTGATATTCAATTCTTTATAATGTCGTTATCATTACAGCATTTAAAGTTACATTTAAAGAGGTTATAGGCACATATACGTGTATCGTGTGATTATAAGTCCAATTTTTTTGCATAAAGATCTTAAAATAACAATATTTCTAACGGAATTCTAATACACAAGTCAGCAGAGTTTTTTTTCACATTTCAGTGATGGAAACAAACGATATAAAACCGAGTAAATTTTTTCCAATTAACCCACTGTTTCTCTTAATTTTAATAATGATAATCTAAGTAAATACTACATAAGAATTATCCCGCTGGAAGAGGCTGCTAGTTTTTCTAACTTAGCCTTTACATAATTTAGAATATACGCATTGATCATTTTAAATTAACTCTTAGTAAGAATTATTAACCTTCCTTTAGCATTAGATGTGAATTATTGTTATGGTCTTTTAAGGTGACGTAAGCTTTACGCTTGACAGAAATTCCACCCTATTATGTTGCTTTAGTCTAATAGCTATAGCCTTACTTCATTATTAATAGCATAATGCATATTAAACTACCTCTTCTGAAATTCTCTATAATGTTATTAGATATAAACTTAATTGAAACAGCCTTATCAAATGCGCACAAATTACTTGTGTTCTTGGAGAATTTGTAAACATGGTTGCGTTTCTTAATGCTTGCTGTGTCAAATATTTGGGGAAGATAAACATGTTTAGTATACATCGGATGTGTTGCATTCAGTGCTTGCTTTATAGAAGTCAGCGTTTAACTACATATTCGATACGTAATGCTATGTTTTTGCTGGTTTATTAAGTTAGCAAAAACTCCGGTTTATTACATTATGTAGTAATGATTACATTCGCGCACACACATACAGAGCGAACTAGGTATACCGAGAGACAAAAGCGAATAAATGTACAAAGATGTTGTATACACACACACACACCCACATATTTGTATATGTATATGTCTATATGTATATATCTATCTATCTATATATATATATATATATATATATATATATATATATATATCCGTTTATTCTTATTTTCTTTTACTTGTTTCAGTCATGAAATATTCTTATATTATTTTACTTGACTGCGGCCATTCTGGAGCAACGCCTTCAGTAGAGCAAATCGACGCCAAGATTTAGTCTTTGTGAGCTTAGCACTTATTCTATCATGCTCTTTCACCGAACCGCTAAGTTACGGGGACGCAAACAGACCAGCATCTGTTATCAAGTGATGGTGGGGGCGGGGGGGGGGCAATAGACAGACAAACAGACAAACAGACACACAGACACACATATATACGACGAGCCTCTTTTAGTTTCCGGCTCCTATCTCAAAATGACAAGGCTTTGGTCGACCCGAGGCTATAGTAGAATACACTTGCCCAAGGTTCCACACAGTGGGATTAAACACGGAACCATGTGGTTGGTAAGCAAACTACTTACCACACAGCCTCTCCTGCGCCTATATATATATATATATATATATATATATATATATATATATATATATATATATATATATATATATATGCGTATGTGTTTGTGTGTTCTTTTGAGCGCAAATGTAAATATTAGAATGGCCTACCACGTAGAAAATCTTTCTCTTTACTTTACCGTTTAGATAAAAGTCAGTCCAGGTCGAGACGAACAATTATGAAAGGAACAACCGCCACGCGGATTCTCCTTCAGGATGGTCGTTTTATAAATACGGGAAAAATGCGTCCATCATTTCTTTTAGCGGTTGCTTCTTCTAGAAGAAGTGTGTTGTGTTATGATGTGTGTGTGTGTGAGTGTGTTTGTATGCGTGTGAGTATGAGTGAGTGTGTATGCGTGTGTGTGTATTGTGTTCTGTTGTGTGTGTGTGAGTGTGTTTGTATGCGTGTGAGTGTGAGTGAGTGTGTATACGTGTGTGTGTGTTCTGTTCTGTTGTGTGTGTGTGTGTGTGATGTGTTGAGTAATGTTATGTGTGTGTGTGAGTGTGTGTGTATGCGTATGTGAGTGTCGTCTTGTGTTGCATTGTGTGTGTGGTGTGTGTAATGTTTGTGTTATGTTGTGTATGTGTGTATACGTGTGTGTGTGTGTGTGTGTATGTGTGTGTGTAGGGGGTAATAATTATAATAAATTATTTCTTTGGAGTGTACGAAATCTTTTACTGATAGAGTTAAAGACGTTCAAATAAAAATAAGGTCGCATACAAGTAAACATAAAATGAATAATTAAGAATTAGTCGACATCATCTGAAAGATAATTACAATATTAGATTTCTCTTAAATAAATATCATCAATAGAACATAACTTGGCCATATATCACAATTTTAATATTCTCTTATGCAAGATCAACGCAGAAACGCACAGACAGACGACACACAGAGACAGGCACACAGAAACACACACACACAGCCATAGAAAGAGAGAGAATGATAAATAGATAGCTAGACAGATAAATAGATAATTAGACAGATCTACAGTCTGACAGACAAACAGCTTGATAGATGAATAGATAGATAGATAGATAGATTGACAGATAGATAGACAGACAGACAGACAGACAAACAGACAGACAGACATACAGACAGACAGACAGACAGACAGACAGACAGACATATAGATAGATAGATAGATAGATAGATAGATAGATAGATAGATAGATAGGCAGACAGACTGACAGACTGATAGATATGATGCCATAAATCGAATTTTATCAGAATCTGTTTGAAATCATCCATATTAGATTATATGTTTTTTGACATTTATTATTACTAGCCTGGGGGAAAGACACTGTACCTGTGATCTTTGACGGCCATCTTAGGCGGTTGAAGTTGGTGGGGTAAGTGTGGCTCTGGAACAAATAGATAGTGACGTCTGGAAGAAAATTCCAGAAAGCCGAACTTCTATGGAAATGGATTTTTAAGAGTTAGTTCAGAGAGTGAATGGAAGGATTGTCTTCATGTGAGTGATAAACGGTACCAATTACAGAGGATGTTAACAATGAAATTCTTAGGGGCTGAGTCACTTTTCAATTCTACCTATCTGCAGGAATTTTAAATGGTAGGTATAATTGTGTGCCTGTATATGTTTGTGTGTGTGTGGGGGGGGGGGGGTAAAACTGTGAGTTGCCTAACACGTATATCAATGAAAGCAGCCTTGTATATTCAGTAAGTTGCTTTATAAAAGTTAATTTTATTATTTTTCCTCATAGTAATCTCTCGATACGTATAGTTTTTCTCTTTTCCGTTTGTTACACTTAATCCTGTTACGTTCCAAAACCCCACGCGATAGGTGTTAATCCGTGAAGTAGGAATAGTACTGTACTGTATTTTTATTTTTATTTTTACAATTTTTATATATTCATTTTATCATAAATGCAAAACAACACCACGGAGGAATCGACGTAAGCTTAAATAATAAACTGCGAAAGATGAACCGCGATAGGTCGAGGTATTACTGTATATTACAAGGAGACCCGGTTCTCTCACGAGTCAATCTACTAAAACTCACTCTTGAGGGGCGATCTGATAAGGAGCTGACATTAGTTCTAGTGGAACCCAGAAACAGTGCAGTACACCAGAAATATCACAAAAAGAAGAAAAAGAGAGACAGAGAAAATAACAGAGAGAAAATTATGGAGAGAAAATAAGAGAAAGAGAGAATAAGAAACGGAGGGTAAGAGGTAGAGAGGGAAATATTTTAGACGGAGGTTCTCTCCGTCGGTTACGACGACGAGAATCCCAGCTAATAGGATCAACTGAACAGCATTCTCGTGAAATTAATGTGCATGTGGCTGAGCACTCCCCAGACACGTGTACGCATAACGTAGTTCTCACTGAGATTCAGCGTGATGCAAAGTGTGACATGGTCGGCCCTTTGAAATACAGGTACTACACATTTTTGGATTGGATCAACGTGAAATAACGCGTCGCCGGGAATTGAACTCACGACCTTACAATCGTCAGCCGGATGCTTTAGCCACTTGCCACGCGCCTTCACACGATATCTATCTATTTATCTCTCTCTCTCTCTCTCTCTCTCTCTCTCTCTCTCTATATATATATATATATATATATATATATATATATATATATATATATATATATATATACGGAAATACACACATATATATATATATACATATACATACATATATACATACACACACACACACATACACACACACACACACACACACACACACACCCATATATATATATATATATATATATATATATATATATATATATATATATATATATATATATATATATATATATATATATATATATATATATATATATATATATATATATATATATATATATATATACATATATATATACGTATATCAATTATATTTTGTGTGAGTGTGTAAGTATGTATATATGCTATACATATATTTAAAAGGTAGTCTCCCCGGAAGAGTAGAGAAATTTACAGGGAGAAGTGAAGGTAAAGAAAACTAATGCAAATACGCTATACACCTTATCACCTTTAAAGCTGGTCTGCTTTTCTGCCGTGAGGAAATATTATAAAGTTAAACAAACCCCGAGATTTGTAAAGAAACGTCTGCTTAGTTCAACGGTCAGTTATAAACATAAAAGGTTACGACTAGAGAAGGATAGGCGTATGCAAACCGCGAAAGAAACGTAGGTAAAGAAGACGACAGAAAAATAGATTGATAGAGAAAGCGAAAGAAGGTTAAGTATTTAAAGAAAATGTTTAAAAGGCTGGCAGATAAAGAAAACGATGAATAGATATGTAGGGAGAGCGAATAAAGGAAGGTTGGGTAGAAAGAGAACGTAACAGGAAGTGGGATGGTTCGAAAATCAAATGGAGGGATGATGAAGTGGTTGCATAATAAGGGAATAGCCGACTCTAAAGGAAAATATGGTGCGTAGCTTTACAGTTAATAATAAAACTATAAGGTGTCGCAAATAGGCAATAAAAGATTTACGGAAGAACGATAAAAGTATGAGGACAAGAAACGTTTAGTGACTTGATCTTTCATCAGCCGTCGCACAAATATCATTATAATTTCGTCACGTTTGAACGATAGAGAAAATGTAATGTTCCCGCACTGCTATAGACAAGCATCTTCACTCGATAGGAAAGGTTCAGAAGTATGGAGCATGAGTTACGCATGCTTTAAGTGACA
The DNA here is from genome assembly GCF_046866305.1 of Octopus bimaculoides. Classification (NCBI taxonomy): domain Eukaryota; kingdom Metazoa; phylum Mollusca; class Cephalopoda; order Octopoda; family Octopodidae; genus Octopus; species Octopus bimaculoides. Next base: position 58,350,592 of record NC_142940.1, read on the forward strand.
ACAACGAAAATCAACGAGCGAAAATCAACGAGCCACAATCTCCGCTAGTTTGCTTGCTCGTCGCCGCCCAAATCATGAACACAAGCAACGATTTCTTTAACGAATCGTTATTAGCGACAAAAAATGGTGCCTGTACATCAATATGAAGCAGCGTAAGGAATGGCTTAGCCTCGGTAAACAAGCGACACCGCGCGTGAAACAAGATCGTCATTCGCGTAAAACGATGTTGTACGTATGGTGGGACTGGGAAGGGATTATCCATTACGAATTGCTTGAACGGAACCAAACGGTCAACGCGGAATTCTATGTTCAACAGCTGGAACGACTCAACACGGCTATTGAAGAGAAAAGACCTAATCGGCAGCATGGAGTTCTTCTGCTGCACGACAACGTCCCCACCCCCTCATACCGCCCATATGACCAAAGATGCCAATCAAGGCATGGCTGGGAAGTAGTGTCACTCACGCCGTACTCTCCTGATTTGGCACCAAAGGATTTCCATCTGTTTCGATCTCTTTCAAATGCTATGGGCGGAGTTTCGTTCAATACTGACGCAGAACTGAGAGCTTGGTTGGATCAATCTCTCGAGTCGAAATCGGGTGATTTCTACCAACGAGGTATTGAAAATCTTGTTGAACGTTGTGAAGAAGTTGTAAACAACAAGGGTGAATACATTATTGATTAATTAGTTGTTATTTTTTATTAAAACTTTAAAAAAATTAAAATTATAATAAACATCGGGAACTTAGTTGCCAATCTAATATATATATATATATAATTCTTTATTGCCCACAGGGGGCTAGGCATAGAGGGGACAAACAAGGACAGACAAAGGGATTAAGTCAATTACATCGACTCCAGTGCGTAACTAGTTCTTATTTAATCGACCCCGAAATGATGAAAGGCAAAGTCGACCTCGGTGGCATTTGAACTCAGAACGTAACGGCAGACAAAATAACGCAAAGCATTTCGCCTTGCGTGCTAACGATTGTGCCAGCTCACTATATGTATGTAGGTAGATCGATAGATGAATAGACAGATATAGATATACATCACATGTTTTAGGCCGTAATATGTCAAACATTGCAACTAATTTATCCTGGTATTTACTTGTAATATTCCTATGCGCGTCAGTGTCAAATCGATATGCTTTTGGTTCATATGTATACGTTCGTTGATAGATATATCTACATACACGCTCTGACTCCAAAACTTATACATACACACATATCGCCAACTATATTAAGCCACAAAATAATGAAAGAATTTATGTGTGTGTGCGTGTGTGTATGCGTGTTTGTATGCTATGTGTACACACACACACACATACACACACACACACACACATATATATATATATGTGTGTGTGTGTGTGTGTGTGTGTGTGTGTTTATGTATGTAATATATAAACAAGCTTTTGTGCGCTACTGCAGCCATAAAGCAAAAATATGTCTTTTGTCGATACATATACATCCATTCATCAAATCATGGAAACACACACACACACACACACGCACACACACACACACACACACACACACAGAGTCACACACAGAGTCACACACACACACACACATAGATGTAGATGGGTGTATGCGTATACGTTTTTGCTTGTATGTAAATATAAGCAACAGCAACCACTTCTATTCCGTTTACACATACACACAAACAAACACACACACACACTCACACAGTAACACACAAACACTCTTTCAAACACACACCCATACACACAGAAAGAAACAAACACACTTACACACACAAATGTTTTTGTTAGTATAAGTAACAGCAAGAAGGAAACAAAAATATCTCTAAATTACCTAGGGATCTTTCTGTTGTTGAATTTCTTGTGATATCTAGGAACAATTTTCGGTTCTTCAGAAGGTTTTCATAATTCTGTAGAAATGTTAATTCAATAGAAAATCCAACGTAATTCGGTTTGCTTGACAGAAACAACGGAAAAATTTCAGAGAAAAATCCTTGAAAATTCTAATTTTAAAATTTTCAAATAATGTTAGGAAATTTTTCGAGAGGAAACAGATAGTGATTGTTTAAGGATGGGTGGTAAAGGAGTACGAGAGTTAGTTAGGAGTAAAAATAGGGGTTGTTAAGGGTTGCGTAGGTGATAATGATATCATGGAGAGCGTGGCAGTAAGACAATTACGTTTTTATTTTTTTAAATCGTATATTTTATTTGTGTAAATTTGTGAATTATTTTATTGTAAAATCGTGTTTTGATGTGGGTGTGTATGTAAAAATGTGTGTGTGTATGTATGTGGACGTGTATGGGTATGTGTGTAGATGTGTATGGGTATGTGTGTATAAGTGTATGCGTACGCATGTGCTTCTACGGTGGTGGTTGGAAACTGATGATGATGATGAGGAGGAGGATTACAATGATGAAACTGGATTGTTCTAAGTGTGCAATCCGTTTGGCAAGAATCGTTTCGAATATCGTACAAAACAGTTCACCGGTTTCGCCTTGACTCTTTATGTTCTGATTTCAAATCCAGTCAAGGTTTGTGCAGCTGAGTGGGTTAGTGGTTTGGGTGTTGGTCTTACGATCGTAAGATTGCGGTTTCGATTCCTTGACCAGGCAATGAGATGTATTCTTGAGCAAAACACTTCATTTCACTTTACACCAGTCCACCCAGCTGTAGAAATGAGTACCACCAGGGGTGGAAGTGCGTCGCTTAGTGGTTGGTGTGTTGGATTCATGAGCGTAAGTATGTGCTTTCGACTGCTGCAACGGGCGATCTATTGTGTTCTTGAGCAAAGCACTTCATTTCACTGAGCAGTAGATATGCGTTTAGCTTAGAAAGAGAAGGCTCTCTTTTACTCTTTTATTCTTTAACTTGAATGTGGCCATGCTGGAGCACCACCTTTGATCGAGCAAATCGACCCCAGGACTTATTCTTTGTAAGCCTAGTACTTATTCTGTCGGACCCTTTTGCCGAACCGCTATGTTAGCGGGACGTAAACACACTAGCACCGGGAGTCAAGTGATGGTGGTGGTGGTGGTGGTGGGACAAACACAGACACACAAACACACATACGTATATATATATATGCACATATATACGACGGGCTTCTTTCAGTTTCCGTCTACCAAATCCACTGACAAGGCTTTAGTCGGCCCGAAGCTATAGTAGAAGACACTTGCCCAAGGTGCGACGCAGTGGAACTGAACCCGGAACCATGTGGTTGGTAAGCAAGCTACTTACCACACAAAGTATTGTACGTACACATTCCTTACGTTTCTATATAACTATGTGTGTCAGCGTGTAATGTCAATACCTCTAAATTTACGTGTGTATAACTGTGTTTATAAGTACGACTACATACATACACACATATACATATTTTCATATATATATATGTATATATATATATATGTGTGTGTGTGTGTGTGTGTGTGTGTGTGTGTGTGTGTGTGTGTATGGGTGTGTATATATGTGTGTGATTTTGGAGTGCGTGTGCGCGTCCATGCATGCATACCATATGTACCAACGCCATCCCTGGGATTACAGATTAAACACATTAGATATATTCGTTTGCACACAGCCATTCGTATCAATGCATTTCCTTTCAGCATATTTCGTGTTTGAGATAGACAATTCTTACTACATGATGGTTAAGTGTAGGGTTAATATAATTACATAACATTATACTAACCTTCATACACGATCGGCTTTTATAGTAACAGTACTAATGGCGAGAATGTTTTCCTGACAGAAAACTATTACATATCGATTTAATACGCCATGTTTATTTATATACAGCGATTGAAACTCTCCAAATAACATGGCTCTGTTGATTTTAATGCGTTTCTTAAATTATGATTTTTTTTTTTTTTTATCCGGAGGTTAACTCATCATCCAACAGACCAATGATTCAAGGTAATCTAAACTACACTACAATACGACGCTGATATTTTGGGGGGTCACCTCTGTCAACATAAACCCCCAAACCGTTGCTTGTTATTACTTTACCTTGATATAATTTAGAGGAATAGGTTGTTGTCACTTCTTGCAGTTCTAGTAACCGAGGAGAGGCTCTCTTTGTCGGTTTCATAAACATCGATATCAACAGCTGTAACGGAATAATATAACTATCGTTTTGCTACCGACATATTAAATATACTCTTTTCTGATGTCTTGTCTGTATGTATGACTACAAAATCTAAATCTGTCTCTTGGGACATCAAATCAAAGAATGTTTTTAATGTGTCCAAATAACAAATAGTCACTTAACGGAACAATTAAAAGCTACGGTTGGTAAATGTTGGAACCAAATACAACCATTCTGATTTCTGTATTAATATGATAAAAATAATATTAATAAAAATAAATTATTCTTTTACGAATCTCGTATTTTTGTCAAAATAGCCATTAAGCTGATGAGACACAAACGGTCGTGGTGCATGGCTGTGTGCATCAGTAGCTCCTTTCGCAACAATGTGGTTCCGGTTTCCATTCACTTTGTGGCGTCTTGGGGAAGCGGTTTCAACTACAGTCAGGGAATGAACACTAGCAGAAATATTATCAAAGCTGTTAATGTATGAAGGTTAGTGTGATGTTCCGCATGTATTGACCTTGATGTTAATAACATATTAAATACATAAAAGTCTAATTAAATGCTTTGAATGGGGCAATATTTTGGCTCATCCACACACACACACACACTTATTCTTTTATTTGTTTCAGTCATTTGATTGCGGCCACGCTGGAGCACCGCCTTTAGTCAAACAAATCGACCCCAGGACTTCTTCTTCGTAAGCCTAGTACTTATTCTATCCATCTCTTTTGCCGAACAGCTAATGTACGGAGACATAAACACACCACCATCGGTTGTCACGCGATGGCGAGGGGACAAACACAGACACAGAAAAACACACACACATATATGGGACTGAAACCGGAACCATGTGGTAAGTAGGCAAGCTACTTACCACACAGCCACTCCTGCGCCTGCATATATATATATATATATATATATATATATATATATATATATAGGGAGTGTTCTATGTGAATATGAACAGATACTTAGAATGAAAGAACTCAACGTTTAAACATTTTAAACCTGAATAACAAAATAATCCCTCCGTTAGGATGAGGGTAGTAGAATTCATATCCCACTTTGCCTCTGTGTTAAGACGCGCATAGCCATGCCCAAATGCGTACACACACATACAAACAGACACACAGACACAGCCTCACACACGCGCGCACACACACGCACATACGATCACACGAGCGCGCGTTCTCACACACACAAACTCACACATTCCCACGCAAACACACACACACACACACACACACACACACACACAAACACATTCACGCACACACACGCACGCAAAAAGATATATTTTTGCATGGCAAATATATTAGAGAAGAGTACTCAATACATGATACAGAGTCTATGCATTTCCCTTTTCTTGTTTATGTTGGAACTTAGACTAAGAGATTGTTTCGCAGTTCCCTTTTCATGGTACGAGTGGGGCTTTGTATATATATATATAACCAATAGTATGTGTACGCTGAAGAGTTTCCTAGTTCACATTAGTAGCATATCTTACTTCTTTAGTCTGCTCATAGATTTCTTACAGATATACGTGCGGCAGAGTGCTATAAATTCATTTCTTTATGGTTCGTTGATGAGCTGATGATTAGAACTCTGGGTCTTTATACCTAGAATTATCGTTATTAACATACTGTAAAAGAACGAAAACAGCTTTGACGCTGATATAAATCAATTCCCGTGGTGCGGTACTAGCGGTAATATACGGTGGGTACTGATATCAATTATACTACCCTAACCCTAACCCTTGCAAAAATCAATGGCAGATATGATCACGGAGAATTAGAAGGCAGCAGAAATTAATCTTCTTGTTCCATATTATACACATGCGCACTAACATATACACTCACAGTTACACGACTAAAACATTTCGAAATACGTGCACACCCAGGTAGTTGTATTTGCATAAATATACAGCCATAAGGGTAAATACGCATATGCTTATATACATTTCCATTCTTATAGATATTTACACGCATACATCATTAAATAGTTGTCCTATACATTACAATATGCCTTTGTCATAAACAATAACAGCACTGGTTAACATACACTGCGTGCATATGTATGTGTAAATGCGTGTAGTGTATATGTATATATATATATATGTGTGTGCGTGTGTGTGTATGCGTATATATGTGTGTATATATATGTACATAATGTATGTATGTATGTATGTATAGATACATGTGTATGACAGCGTATTACGTGTGTGCGTACGTGTACTCATATTAAGTGCTTTTGTGCAGATATGTGTGTATGTACGTGTAACTTTCTGTACTAATTAACCTGTTAATAAATATTTAAATATGCAAATATGGCGAGGTAGTCTTTTGACAGAGTTGTTAAGCCGTCAGAATGACTTGTGGCTTTTGTTTTATTCTCACTGAGTTCAATTCCATTCGTGGTCGATAAATAATAAACCACATTTCCTCGTGTTGTACTCTGTCAGAACTGGTTGCAACCAACAGAATGGTTTACACAAAAGTGACTGAGGAAGGTAATGGGAAAACATCTTTGAATTCTCCCACCAAAATTTCTTGTCGTTGAAGACATCAGTCATCAGTTGTCAGTAAAATAGTGTTTGCTCTATGTGAATGCGCGCATGCGTATCACTCGTATTTGGTTAGGACAGCGGACTCGCTGTCTTAGGATCGCGGTTTCGATTCCTAGACCAAGCATTGTGAGTATTTATTGAGCAAAAACACCTAAAGCTCCATGAGGCTCCGGCAGTGGATGGCGGCGAACCGTACTGTACCCTTTCACCACAACTTTCTTTCTCACTCTTACTTCCTGTTTCTGTTGTGCCTGTAATTCAAATGACCAGCCCTATCACACATCTTTGTCACGCTGTATATCCCCGAGAACTACGTTAAGGGTACACGTGTCTGTGGAGTGCTCAGCCACTTACATGTTAATTTCACGAGTAGGCTGTTCCGTTGATCGAATCAACTGGAACCCTCATCGTCGTAAGCGACGGAGTACCAACAACAGCATATATGTACCTGTTTTATGTACGTATGTTTGTATATATGATTATTCAGTTTTATCTCAAGATGTCTTGCGAATTGAGAAAGAACCGGTTTCAAACCTAGATCCAAAGCCCCTTCTTTTGAAAATCATCAGCACCAGCAGAGTATAAATGTATGCGTGTATGTATATGTGCAGATTCGTATATTTTGTTTTCTGTATGTATTCTCATGCATATTATTGCATATCTAGACATGCTTGTATATGCTTAAATGATAAACATCTGGAAAGTTTTACAGATTTTTAGTTCAAGTGATGTATGCTTGTATCTAAACATGGATGGATGTACGTGTTTATGTATGTATAAGTGAAGACTCGTGGCCTAGTCGTTATGACATGGCGCTCACAATCTCGAGATTGTAGTTCTATTGCTGTGCAGGGCGGTGCATTGATTTCTTGAGCAAAACACTTCATCTCACAATGCCATGCGTTGACTTCGACATTTGACGTGCAGCATCCCGTGCAACTGGTCAAGCAATGTCGATTTGAGGGACAGAGTGAGCTAATGGGTATCACCAAAAATTTTATCAATATAAAACAAGTCACCTTTGCAGCTCGTTCAGCAACAAACTTCATTACCCCTTTCCAAATTTTTCTCCCATTTTGTGTGTGGGAATGCTTGTGTGCTTGTGTGCGCGTGCGAGTGTACGTGTATACGTATGCGCGTGTGTGTGTGCCTGTGCGTGTGTTTGCGGGCGTGTGTATATGTATGTGACTAATTTTATTTCAATTTATGTCAATCACCTTATGTCATAAATATAGTTCTACTGCATTTTTGTAAACTCTTTTATAATACAGACGCCTAAGAGTCCTGTGTTCTGAAGTTAAGAAACAATAGGTCCTGATGACTCCTACTGAGGCAGAAACACTAGACCACTGCAGTGCTATTCAGGAATTCAGACAGTTCTGTGCTTACTGGCTTCCCAGTTTTAGAAACTCTTTGTTCTTCAGATTATCTCATCTTTGTGTTCATAGTCCCATTTTCTATTAAAGCTCAGTTCTAATATGTCGAGTGGAATAAATTCATTAACTTCATTAAATTGCCACACTTCGCAAAGTGGTAATTAATATATATTATTCGTCTTTATTATTCAAATACAATGATATTGTCTCCTGTGTTTCTCATTGCTCTTTTATATGTTATATAATGTGTGTGTGTGTGGCTGTATAATTATGAGGATCGCTTCGCAACCACGGGGACTCAAGTTCAGTCTCACTACGTAGAAACTTGAGCAAGTGTTCTCTACCATAATTCGGGTCTGACAATGCCGCGTGAGTAACTTTGGTATGCGGAAACAGTGCGGAAGCCCGTCGTATATATACATATATATATATATATATATATATATATAATTACATAGATACATGTATAGATATAGACATACACATATATGTTTATATATATATATATGTATATATGTGTGTATGTATGTGTCTTTATTTGTCCCACGCTGTTTGACAACCAGTATTGGTTTGTTTACGTTCTTGTAACAAAAGAGAAAGGTAACAAAAGAGAAAGGTAGACTAAGTACCACACTTATAAATTCTTAGAACCTGGGTTGAATTTAATTCCACTAAACACTTCAAGTTCATGCCCCAGCATGGTCGCAGTCCATTGAGTGTGAATGTGTGTGTGGGAGTGTGTACATCTGCGTGTGTGAACGGTCTAAAAGCGTAACATGTGTCTCTGTATGCCCATTATCTGCACCTCATCGATCAAGAGATGTCGAGGAGATTATGTTGGCACTCCGTCGCTTATGACGTCGAGGGTTCCAGTTGATCCTGTTCGTGAAATTAACGTGCAAGTGGCTAGAGCACTCCACAGACACGTGTACCCTTAACGTAGTTCTCGAGGATATTCAGCGTGACACAGTGTGACAAGGCTGACCCTTTGAATTACAGGCGCAACAGAAACAGGAAGAAAGAGTGAGAGAAAGATGTGGTGAAAGCAGGGATTGCCACCATCCCCTGCCGGAGCCTCGTGGAGCTATAGGTGTTTTCGCTCAATAAACACTCTCAATGCCCGGTCTGGGAACCGAAACCGCGATCCTATGACCGTGAGTCCGCTGCCCTAACCACTGGGCCATTGCGCCTCCACTGTCGAGAAGATAGGCAGACAGAAATACATGAGTTGGGTCGTTATAATCGATAGGACCCTTAATATCTGTGCCCTAGTACGACTGGCATTCTAAAGACTGAAACCCGTAACAAAATATAGCTGTATGAACACTTGTGTTGCCTGTGTGTTTGTGTGTGCGCGAATGAGTGCGAGTGTTGTGTGCGTGTATGTTTTATGCTGTAAACCTGTTTACCTGTGTTGGAGAGAGTGCTGGTGTCTGCCAATTTAAGACCTTCTATAAGAGTGTTTAGTCAACCTATTTGCATATATTAACTTGTTTGAAAATGAGTGTGTGAGTACATATAAACACACACACACACACACACACACACACACACACACACATATATATATATATACATTAATACATGTATATGTACACACACACACACCTATCTGTATACACAAATTCACACACACATGCTAAAAGCACAAACTCAATTATATTCGTTTATGCGTGAGTGCATTTTCTTGTATACATCTGTATATACATACACACACACACACACACACACATATATATATGTATACGTGTATATCTTTACATACATATATGTGTCTGTATTTATATACATTTATATATACCTATATATATCTATACAGACATATATATGTATATGCGTGTGTGTATATATATATATATGCGCGTGCGAGAGAGAGTGTGTATATGTATGTGTATACACCCACAC
>NC_142940.1:58365515-58368015 GCF_046866305.1 Octopus bimaculoides
TCTCTCTGTCTTTTCTATGTATTTATGTGTATATGTGTGTTTTTTGTATGTATGTACATGTGTGTATGTGTGTGTGTGCGTGTGTTTGCCTTTGTGTTGTATTTGTCCTCCGACTTCACTTAAAAATTAGCGTTTATTTGCGGAGATTCGGTAACTTGGCGGTTCAGATAAAGGAAAACGACAAAATAAGTACTAAAATGAAAGAAAGAAAAAAGAAAAAAAAACGCTCTGAAGTGGATTTGCCTCTTCTGTCAGTTGCTCCAGCATGGCCGAAGCTAAATGACTGAAACAAGTAAATGCTAAAAACATGTTATGTCACAGTAATAAGATGACCAACACTAGCCAAGTGATTTCTTTTAAGAGAACATTTTACTGAATAATTAACCATATTTTAAATACCGGTTTATATCGATCAAATTGCTAATATATTTCACTCTTCTCTCCTCTCGAATATTTCTCCCGTTTTCTCTCACGGTTATTCCATCTCTCATTTTTTTTCTGCTCCTATTTTATCAATACATCCTTGCAAACAAATAATGATTAAACAGATGAAATTGCAGTAAATATAATCAGAACTTTTGAGTTTCAATATATTTGTGCCTCTAAGACGGCGAGATGGCAGAATCGTTAGCACGCCGGGCGAAATGCTTAGCGATATTTCGTCTGCCGTTACGTTGTGAGTTCAAATTCCGCCGAGGTCGACTTTGCCTTCCGTCGTTTCGGGGTCGATTAAATAAGTACCAATTACTCACTGGGTTCGACTTAATCACTCCCACCACAAATTTGAGGCCTTGTGTTTCCAGTAGAAAGGATTATTATTATTATTATTATTATTATTATCGTTTTTTGGTGTTATTGTTGATAGGTCTCTCTTCATACTCTGAGTTCAAATTCCGCCGGGGTCGACGTTGCCTTTCATCCTTTCGGGGTCTCTAAATTATGTACCACTGAAACACTGGGGCCAAAGTAATCGACTCGTCCCCTAACCCGAAATGGCTGCCCTTGTAGCAATGTCGGAAACCATTCTTGTTGTTGTTGTTGTTGTTGTTCTTCTTCTTCTTCTTCTTCTTCTTCTTCTTCTTCTTCTTCTTCTTCTTCTTCTTCTTTTGCTTCTTCTTCTTCTTCTTCTTCTTCTTCTTCTTCTTCTTCTTCTTCTTCTTCTTCTTCTTCTTCTTCTTCTTTCTTCTTCTCCTTGATGTTGTTGTTGTTGTTTTTGCAATGTAATGAGCCGCAATATTTTTAAGATGGAAGAAAAACAAATTAAGGTGAAGTTTATTGATTCCAACGGTCTGACAATTGCCATGGCTTTGCCGACATTTGGCTCCGTTGCCCGATGATATATGCCTACATACATATATACATCCATACACACACACACACACACACACACACACACACACACCCACACACCCACATATATATACAAACGTTCACGTAGACATACTTACGTACATGTATGCATACCATACATACAGACATACAAGCCTTTTCTCCACATTGGTTATCATACTGGTTAAACTGGCTGCCAATCAAGCAATCTTCACACAGGATTAACAGTTGATTAGATGCCGAGAGGAGTAGAAAAAGCCAAGAAATGACTAAGACCTACTGATGTTTTATTATTATCATTATTGCTATTATTATTATCATTATTACTATTATTATTATCATTATTACTATTATTATTATTATTATTATTGTTATTATTATTATTGTTATTATTATTGTTATTATTATTGCCGTTGATATTGTTATTGTAGTTCTGTGTGCAAGAGCGAGTTTGATTTCTAATATGTGCTTGTACTGTGTGTGTGTGTGTGTGTGTGTGTGTGTGTGTGTGTGTGTGTGAGCATGTATAATTCAGTAATTGCTGGTGGAGCTGTTTGTTGTTCGAGAAGATAGACCACAGCTTAATGTCTCTTGAGGAGCACTTCGCAATAGCTGTTGTCGTTCACTTTTTTTGTTATAGAAGTCAATGTAGTGGTAGTAGTAGTAGCGTTGGCGGTGGTTGTGGTAAATATGCTTGTGGTGGCGGTTGTAGTTGTGGATGGTGGTGTGTGGTGGTGATGGTAGTTGTTGTAGTAGCGGCAGTAGTAGTAGAAGTGTTGTTGGTCGTCGTATTAGTAGTAACAGGACTAGTGGGTGTGATGGTGGTGGTGGTGGTTGTAGTAGTAGTATTATTAGGGGTGATCGTAGTTGTAATAGTAGTGGCAGTAGTAGTATTAGTTGTGGTGGTAGTGGTTGTAGTAATAGTAGCAGTGGCGGTGGTAGTATTAGTACTGGGAGTGCTGGTGGTGGTGGTGGTGGTGGTGGTAATAGTAGTAGTATTAGCAGTGTTGGTAGTAATAGTAGTGGCAGTAGTAGTATTAGTAATGGCGATAGTGGCATTAGTAGTGGTGGTAGTGGTGGTGGTGGTGGTGGTGGTGGCGGTGATGGTGGTGGTGGTAATACAATTAATAGTGGTGAGACAGATAGTTAGATAGAGAGATAGAGAGATATT
>NC_142940.1:58378015-58385515 GCF_046866305.1 Octopus bimaculoides
ATATATATATATATATATATATATATATATGTGTGTGTGTGTGTGTGTGTTCACGTGTGTAAGTATGTGCATAAAAATTATGCATCTATTTAACTCAGTTTTTATCTATATGGGTATACATACACGTGATTTCAGGTGTGTGTAAGTATGTCTATGTATATATATATATATATATATATATATATATATATATGTATATATATAAAGAGAGAGAGAGATTGACAGAAATAGATAGATAGAAAGCTACTAAATAGACAGATAGATACATAGATACGTACATACATACTTACATACATATACATACATATATACATATGTACATACCTAGACTGAATGGTTGGAATATATATTGATATACATAAAACGGCATAGATATATGTGTATGTCTGTGTGTGAGTGTGTGTCTTTTTGTGTGTGCCTGTATGTGCGTACCTGTACGTGTGTATACTTCTATATATACATACGTATATATATATATATATATATATATATATACATATTTATACAAGTTCGTATATAACAATATATATGTATGCAGATATATATATATATATATATGTATATATATATATATATGTATATATATATATATATATACAAATATATATTTAATATGTATCTTCTTACGTATAGAAACATAAAACAGAGGCGTGTAGAGGCACACCAGCGGCCGCACACTCACATATACATACATATAAATATGCGTATTTACATTCATACACACCTTCACAGGTTAGGCAATCATCTCGCTTTAAATATAATATTACTGTGTGTGTTTTTGATGTAGAGAATATAACACCTTTTGAATGAACTACATCTAATGAGTTTATGGACTTATTCAAATTCTCTCCTCATATTTTCCATTTCGATGTTTTTGTTGTTGCTATGCCTTTTTGCGGTTGCCAGTGTTCTCTTTTATGATGTTATTATTTATCGCTATTTCACTTTTAGTTTTATTTTTACTTTAGTTTTTTTTTTAATTCTTTAATTCAGAATCAGGCATGGAAATCGAGCCGAGAAATATAATAGTTAAATAAATGAATATAAATAAAATAATAAAACAGTAACAAAGCTGACTTTACTTTAAAAAAAAATTAAGATTATTATTATGATTGTTATTTATTATTATGATTACGGTTAGTGTTATTATTATTATTATTATTAATATTAATATTAATATTATTATTATTATAAAATATTATTATTATTATTATTATTTGTTCGCTTGAACATCTGAATCCCCAAGAATAATTGACCGCGATTGGCACAAACTAACGAAGAGAGAGTGTACATGATTGCAGGCCTTTTTAGAAATTACAGCGAAACTTCCAGATATTTGCGAGAGGTACGTGGCACAATTCAGTCTTACAGACACACAGACACACACACACACACAGACTACTTCCCCGTGTTTGTCTCGTTGTCTCCGTATTCTTTCTGTTGAAGAGCGTAGCTCGAAACGTTAAAAACTTTCCGTATTCCCGAGCGTCATACTAATACATCCTTTTGTTGTTTACACCACCTGTCCTCGTCTGTTGTTGTTTTTTCGTACATTCTCCAATATGTATGTATCATTAGATAGATGGAATGGAACAGCTGAAATTTTTTCTGACCATATATCTGCTAAGTTACAGCTGTCGTTTGTTCAAAGACTGAACAGCCAATACCTTCAGTCCTGCACAGGATTTCTGGTTGTCGTTTTCATTGTTGGTGTTGTTGTTAGTGTTTAACTTATTGTCACACTAAACTGAATTCAACTTTGGCCAAACACTGCCTAGATGTGGCTAACACGCGTTTTCTAAAAGAACTTCGCATAACGCAAGATGTTAAATCATATCATTCATCTTCTGTGAGAAATATCGCGGTTCAGCAAGTCCTGGTTTGGGTGTTCAATAGCGGCTATCAGTAGTCGTGAAATGTTGAATTATAATGCATTAAAAACGTATGAACATGGTTTGTCTCTCTTCGGGAATGGCCAAAATAGTAGTTGATAACTATTTGGACATATTTAATATTTACGCGTTGCTGTCTCCATAGAGTCTTACTAAATCAAAATAACAGGAAATGAGATTCTTGAACTAATATTCTGTTGTGAAAATTAAGGTTTTATTTTGACAAATTTTCAGGACTTTTATTGTACTCTAGCATACATTTCGTAATGGTACTTTTGGACACGTTCTATTTCTTCTATCTACATTATCACTTGTTGAACTTATTATACATATATATTATAGTAGACCTCCAGTAGTTTTCAGCAACTTTCTCTAATGGAGTGTCTCCTACAGAGATTTAGTTGTTTACGTTGAATTTATGATAAACTGATTTTGGATCAGTGACAAACAGACATTTTCCCCGTTTGGGTATTATTGCGCATAGAAGAATGTGTATACGTATGAATATGTGTCCATGTACGGTTGTAAGTAATTGTGAATATATATATGTGTGTGTGTATGTGTGTGATTGCCTATCTCCAGCCGACACAAACAGAGAAACGTAACTGAAAAGAACCAGTGTTTTCCGCAAAACAAAACCCATAAATATTTGCACTGCTTGAGTTTCATATACTCACTAGATATTTATATCAGCAGAAAGGCAGTAATAGGTGGCTGTAGAAAACATTGTAATTAACGACGCTATTGTTCACAAATACCGTTGTGAAATTGAAAATAAGATTGAAATTAATATAAGCATTATGAAATTTCATAATGTAATATTCATGTAGATTCAAATTCAAGAATATTTGATAAAGTTTGTCGATTGGTAAGTTGTCTAGCGCTGTCTTGTCAATGTCTTTATTGTTCAATTGTGTTTTTAGACAATGGAGATAGCAGTTCTATAAGGAAAGACCACCTGCGTGTTACTGCTTACAGAAACCAGTCGTCACTAATGCTTCTGGTTCAATGTTATTTCGTTCTGTGGTGATAAGACATCTGCAGGTGATATCCGCCGACCACTGACACACACACACACACACATATATAATTTTATATATGTGCATATATATATATATATATATATAATTATATATAGGTATATATATATATTTATATATACATATATATATATATATATATATATATATACATACACACACACACACACACACATACACACACACACACACACACACACACACACACACATATATATATATATATATATATATATATATATATATATATATATATATATATATATATATATATATATATATATATATATATGTATACAGATATACATGTACATTCATGCACACAGACAAACAGACACACACACACACGTACATATACGTATGTATACATGTATGCGTTCATGCATGTATGTATATGTGTGTGTATGTGTATTTATTTGTATGTTAACATAGGAAATGCATATATTTTCCCATACGTAAAACCGGTAAAATTGATAGAACTTTATAATACAACAGCTCATTATAACACGTGAAAGTTCAAGGTTATTATCAATGACTTTAATATATATATATATATATAATAATAATAATAATAATAATAATAATAATAATAATAATAATAATAATAATAATAATAATAATGATAATAATAATAATAATAATAATAATAATAATAATAACAACAACAATCATTATTATTATTATTATTATTATTATTATTATTATTATTATTATTATTATTATTATTATTATTGTAAATGCATATGCTGGTATGTATGGATATTTCGATATGTAGTCACATATAGACATGCGTGTGTATATATGTATATATACCTATAAATATGTGTGTGTATATATATATACATATACATATACACACGCACACTGGCACACATATATACACACATACATACATATATATGTCATATAAACATTATGCATATATATATGTATTTAAGCCTTCATGCATATACGTATGTATTTATGCATGTATGTACGTGTATATACACCAACCATTCATAATATCGAAAGCTGCTTTTACGTCATAAGACTTGTAAGTGTCTCAAGTTGAACAGCAGGTGTCAATGTGATTAACCACCGAATTTTCCACTTATCTGTGAGTCTCTTTCGATAAATATTCTTTATCGCCATTATGTGATAAATATTTAATGCATTCTCCTCCTCTGTGTAATACATATAAGGATAAAGATCTAACTCCGATTATCTTTAGAACCGTTGGGAACTCTTAATAATGAAGAGCTCAGCTTAGATTAATCGAGATTATAATACCTCTCCTATATCCCTTCTAGCATTAATTTATTGCCAAACACAAAGGTCATGACTCTGACGATATTTATTTTGCCTTCCTAAGGATATTTCGCAGTTATACTTTTAAAAGAGGAGATATGGGAGCGAGAGAGAGGAAGGGAAAGTGAGAGTTGGAGGCAGAGATAGATAGATAGATGGATAGATAGATGGATAGATAGATAGATAGATAGATAGATAGATAGATAGAGAGAGATAGAGAGAGAGAGAGAGAGAGAGAGAGAGAGAGAGAGAGAGAGAGAGAGAGTAGCTAATTCATAAATGTGTCCCCTGTTTATCGATCTTTCTACCAAACACTGTTTTAATTTGTAACTATTTTCATAATAAAGCAAATAATTGACTATCGTTCAACATCAGCTGACCAGTTGAATGTTCACCGAAATTTCTAGATTTCACCCGAGGTAAAGAGAGTTATACATTGCATATTTTATTTGGGGTTGAACCGGAGATCGGTTTAACAGTTTATTTCATTCGTTTAGACTAGCCATGGAGACGATGATCATTCCACATAATCCTGCTGAGATTAAAACTGTAACGCTTACATGCATGTGTGCTTAGCAACTATACTTATATACATATATACATACATATATGCATACATATATACATACACACGTACATACCTACATACATATATACATACATACAAACAAAACTACCCTGTTGCTGCTGTTGAAATTCCAATGAAGAAGCCTTGGATATAGGTTACAATATGTATATGACAGATTCCGAACACCAAATTCACTGATAAAGCGTGGGTTGGTCTGAGGCTATAGCGGAAGTTACTTTTCCAAGATGCTGCGCTGCTGGCCTGAACAGAAGACCCCGTGTTCGCAACGGTAGAATCTATTGTTGCAACCAAGGGGTCCTTAACCACACAACTATAAGTAACCGGGTGTTAATTTGCATGAGAATGTGAAGGACTTAGAATTCGATGCCAAGGAAGTTGTCAAAATGTTTACATAATTGATTTGGCTTGAAGTTCAGGTCCTTGTTACATTTATGTAGCTTCACAGTTAGGAAAATATGTGCGTAGACGCCTATCCTGTCTGTCCTTGTGTATCTATGCGTGCATGCAGATGCGTCTGTGTTTGGATATACATGTTTGTGTGTGCTTGGATATTAGCCCACAACCTGGTGTTTCTCGAGCTGAACAACTGCTATAAATGGCCAGCATTGTTTTAGTGAAAGCATATTCATTTTAATAGAACAATGGTTGATTTGCCATGGAAATCTGTCTTTCATGTACGAAGTTAAATGGTTTTTCCACTACATTTATAATACTCCGATATTTAATGCACTGTTCTACAGATATTCATTCAATATGAATAATATATTTCGCAACTTAATTGTGTGACGTATAAGTTAATTCATGAATATTAAATAAAAACACAGAATTAAGTGAAAGTGAAAGTGAAAGTAGTTATGTTTCATTTGTAACTATTATCGTTCAGAGTACATTCACTTTTATCCTGCTTCTTTTTAATTCTTAAAATAATTCTTAATAATGAATGCAAAACGGTGTGAGTGGATGTAACGCACACAGGGAAATATAATCATTATTAAAACCTGTGAAAATCGGCAAGCTTGGGGAAAACCAGCGCATTAAAATATTCGAATTGGTCAAATGTAAGGCAGTCAGTGACAAAGACTTGACATTAGTTTCCACGAAACATAGTCGATATATGTGATTTGCACCGACTAATATACTGATCTGCTCCGAGTAACATACTGTTCGATATATATCCAGCATACTATTGGGAATGCTGGCTAATCCGAGGTGGTATCAATAAGTTACCGCACTCTCTTTACTCTATACTCTTTTGCGTGTTTCAGTCATTTGACTGTGGCCATGCTGGAACACCGCCTTTAGTCGAGCTAATCGACCCCAGGACTTATTATTTGTAAGCCTAGTAATTATTCTATCGGTCTCTTTTGCCGAACCGCTAGGTTACGGGGACGTAAACACACTTTTTGATACAATTTCGTATCATATCAGAACATCAGATAAAATGATTTCTAATTTCAATTAGTTGTTTCCTAATTTTGAGCATTTTACATAATATTAATCTAAAGCATTGTTTGTCAACTATTCTTTATCTATTGATCCCTTTAATTACTATTTCATTCTGGTGGACGCCCTTAACCTTTCGATGCTTCAGAACTGATTCTATAGATGTCATTTCCAAAACTTTGATGTTATTCACACATCAGCTTGAATAAGTTGAACTATGTGAAATGTTTGAGAAAGAAATTTAGCTGTTTCCTGTAATACATGCTTTTATATCATAACATTTTCATGAATCATAAAATATCAGTATATCCCTAATTTACTATTTTGCTAGCGTCGGTCCCCGAAAAATCTTCTGTGGATGCCTGGGGGCCATATGCACTCTGGTTGTGAATTGCTGGTCAAAAGCAAAGCGGGAATCCTCAAGATGTTGTCTTATAATCGACACTGGCTACTCTTGGAATTATTTATCCTTAATGCGTTTCGTACTTAAAACTGAAGCTTCTTCAATCGAAATTACTCATAGTTTGGGATGAGAGGAATCTTAAGTTTGATTACATTCTCTTCTTTGACACATTTACTTAATAGGTTCGAAAATTTGTGATTTAAGCTTTTTGTGCCACTGTACAGCTACGTTGATTCAATTGAGGCAGCACGGTTATTAAGGAGCAGTTTTTTTTTATGACTGACATCTATGCGACAGTAGATCTTGAAGATTCTATAAAAAATGTTCCAAACTTTTTGAAAAGAGGTATTTTTTGGGCAACGGCAGAGTCTACCCTTTCTGAACATTAGTTTCCTGGTAGTGTCTGCCACAACTGCTTTTAGATGCTGTAGAACTTAATATCTTTGAACGAAAGTATTGCTTTTCCATACAATCACTTCATTGTTAGAAAATGAGCTTGTAGTTTGAAAGCACATTTCAGATCGATTTGTCTGCTGTCTTGACAACTGTACAAGTAGAGTTATATTTGTTATATCTATGATGCCATTATTCATAGAATACAAGCTTCCATCTAAAGCGTATAACAAATGATTGGCAACTGACCGTATAGGTCATCTCGAAAAAGACGGACACACGTATTTAGACAGTGTGAAAATTTAAATTTGGTCGAAAGAAATGAGGATTTAAAGGAAATAAAAGTTTCATAGGCCTTTCTTCCATCTGGCAAAAACTTTTCCAGAAACGCTATTGTAACATTACTCTTACGATGTTGTCTCGAAGTGTTTGGTCAAGGGTCTTTAATGCTCT
>NC_142940.1:58390515-58398015 GCF_046866305.1 Octopus bimaculoides
CTTTCCGTTTCTGAAGTACACTTCTGTAACATTCATGGAAAATTACATATTAGAAACAAGTTTGCATATTGAAAATACCAGAACATTAATACCATTTGAACACTATAATTGCAGCTGGTGGGATTACAACTTCAATTGCATGCAAACTTTATTATATGCTACATATATATATATATATGTATATATATATATATATATATATATATATATATATATATATATATATATATATATACTTCGTTCACTCGTTCATAATTTCTTACTGATTTCATATCTTTTTCATACCAACTAACTTAAAGATTACTCTGTTTTCTATAGCTGTCCATTCGCATGAGAACAGTTCTAACTAGCCATAAGTAACAGGAGTTGTTTACACAACATCGGGAACAGCAATGGGGGAAGAATTTCAACCAACTGTTCTTCGGCAATAAATATACTTCATTCATTGATCATCCGTTTTCACTTTCCTCTTTCAAAATCTACTTCACATTTTTGTAAAACTTCTATAAAAATTAACCATCAACGTCTTACAAAGATAATTCAAACTATAAAATCTCTTATTCATCAATACATTACAAAATTCATTTTATAAACCTACATATTTATAACATTTGCAATATTTCATAATTCTAGACTTAAAGAGATTCACTTCTTATATACAGTTTTGATCGCCTTGCTCGCATGCAAATGATGTTTCCTTTTTTTTCAAATAACTATTGATCTTTTTATATTTTTTTTTACTTTTTTGATCTCCTTCCAATGTGCCCAGATCACCAAAGCTTAATCCGATTTTTTATGCAATTTCTGAAAAACAATTTTTGTAATCTTTACTTATTGTAATCGATAAATAAATAATCAATGTAAATTGGATTAATAAATTTATTTATCTATTTATTTATTTATTAATTTATTATTATTATTATTATTACTATTATTATTATTATTATTATTATTATTATTATTATTATTATGTTGTTGTTTTTATCTTCTTTCTTCAAATATTTTTCCATTTCTCATCGAGTGTTTTCCGTACACCTAGGACAGAGAAACTTATTGTATGCCTTCTCAGTTTACACTGGCAAATTGAAAGGTAAAAATATGTATGTAAATAAAAAAATAAATAGATAAATTCATGAATGGATGTTGTTTGATTATTATTATTATTATTATTATTATTATTATTATTATTATTATTATTATTATTATTATTATTATTATTATTAAAAGAAGCCAGAAAGGTTTTCAATATCAAGTACCATTAATTTCATAAAGCGGGAAAGTCTTTCATCAGAGTCATTTCGCTCTTGACCGCCATGTTATTTTACGTTATGTCTAATATTAATTGCATTATTCCATGACTCGTTATGGTGATAGGGTATGATTTGGGGGCAATTTTAACATATCTATAATTGATGGAAATGCTTCAACATGTAAGAAACTCATTAACCGTGTTCCGAAATTTAATTTGCAGCCATTTTAAACTTATCAAGGACGGAGAAATTATTGCACGTGCCAATGAAATATTCTTAAACACTTTAAATAATATACACAAATGAACTGCAGTATTTGTTTTAATCATAATCAGGTGTTTATTGGGGAATATAATGTAAAGGAATTTATAATATAATATTTATAATATAATATTAAAGCAAATCGCTATCTTTAAAATGATGTGTTTGCACTCCTATAAATATAAGATATACATATATGTTCGATTGGCATAAAGTAATAAAGGGAAAATGTCTGAGAGGAAGAGGATTGAGAAAGGAGGGAGAGGTAAGCGTTCGAATGAAGGGGTACCCAGGTCATGCAATTTGTAAGATTTTACGGTTAACTGCATTAGAAGACATTAAACATCTTTTATGCTCAGCATAGTGGGAATCGAGGGCTCAGATTCAGTTTCTTACTTCCGGCGTAGGTTATTTTTATGCTGCCATGATAATCACGAAGATTCTTGGTTAATGTACTGTTATTCTCATTCTATTTGATAGCTACATTCGAGTTAACCTTTCGTAACCCAACGAATCTATATGCACATGCGGACACAAATACACACACACAAACAAACAATACTTTAGTGGCTGTTATTTCTGACGTTGCACCGCTAAACCAGGATTGTTCCTACATATGTATTAATGAGCGAAATCTTGTTGAAAGAAGATCACGCCCTTATCATAAAAAGCGCTGCCGACGCACATCACTTGATTGTTACTTTATGTAGTGTAGTTCAAATGTTTTGATTGAAATATAAAATAGGGAAGTTATTTATGAATCATACAAACACGAACATGTAGTACAGTTTGAGGCCATTATTTTCGAATAACAGTAATTGTTAGAGGTAAGACACTTTATCTAGCTGGACCATGTAATAAATAATTATAGACGGCCTAGCAACGAACACTACTGAAAGATAAGCAAGATAACTCATCCGTCAGAAGGTTATGAGGGCGACCGTGGAACAACAAAAGGTAAAATATCAGCTTGTTTTCGTGATGTATACGTATGATTGCCCCAGATAATTCGGACTGCCATCTTATAAATTTGTAACTCTGATTTTAAACAGTATTGCAAACTAATAATAGGCGTCCATCTGAGTAACTCAATGAAAGTGCACCCAATCACAGCATCACCTCTTATTTAAAATTGTTGAAACTTTTTTTATGACGGTAAATGAGATACAATTCGTGATTATTAAGTTTTAAGCTAGATTCAACAGACAGTTCAAAAATTACGAGCGACGTCATTTTAAGGTCATATGTTGGCCTCACATTTTTCAAATTGCCGAAACATTTTCTGCTGTCGGTTGTAGTTTGAATAAAGTGTGTTACTATTTGGAATCACACAAATCAGCAAAATATCAGAATGTCATTGCTTTTTTATTCTAGAATGAAAACTAAAAATTTCACAAATAAATGTATATTTGAAGTGACCTTTCGGCCTCGCGGATACTGGATTTAAGAAAAAAAAAAAAAAAAAGAATCACAATAGAAATGACCTTTTTGTTTTGTTTTGTTATAATCAACTTTGAAAAGTTTATATATAAGTCATTATACAGGTCAAAACATAATTTCAGTCGCATCAGCTTTCCGAAAACTTTTGTTATTTTTTGCTATAATCGACAATTTTCAACTCATTTCCTGACCTAGACATTCCGAGGGTCAGATGTGAACTATATAACACAATTCCGCAAATATATAGCATGATTATACGACATGTATTATATACATTACTACATTATATATTCAGGTTTCAATTCCTTGTATTTTCTTACTGTAAACATGTAATTTCAACTTATTTTATGATGTAAACATCCTGAAAAACCGGAGAAGAAATAAATAAAACTGCTCTACAAAAAGGTGCAGGAAGGATTAATTTGTTCAGAAGTTCTATTTGCAACCATGTAGTTTCGCGTTCAATCCTTCGAGCTCCGAGTTAACCAATGCCTTGGGAGTAAATTTAGTAAATGGAAATTATGTATAAGCGCGTTGATTATGCATGTATGTGTGTATGTATGTATATATGTATGTATGTGTTTTTAATTCAGTTTCCGTTTGTCCCTCGATACTGCCTGACAATGGTGTTGGCTTGTTTACGTTGGGACATTTGACCTAGCGGTTCACCCTTGTAGATAGATAAAATAAATACCTGACTTAAAACAATATACCTACTGGGGTCGATTAATTCGACTGAACCCTTCAAGGCAGTCAGCCAGCACTATTTGAGTTGAATGATTGAAACAAGTAAAAAATAAAAGTTAACGATGTACATATCGTGTGGCTGTGTTGTAAGTAGCTTGCCTACCAACCCCATGGTTCTGAGTTCAGTCCCACTGCGTGGTACTTTGGGTAAGAGTTTTCTACTATAGCCTCGGGCCAACCAAAGCCTTGTGAGTGGATTTGGTAGACGGAAACTAAAAGAAGCCCGTCGTATATATATGTATATATATGTATGTGTGTGTATATGTTTGTGTGTCTGTGTTTGTCCTCCAACATCGCTTGACAACCGATGCTGGTGTTTTTACGTCCCCATAACTTTGCGGTTCGGCAAAAGATGCCGATAGAATAAGTACTAGGCTTAAAAAGAATAAGTCCTGGGGTCGATTTGCATGACTAAAGTCGGTGCTCCAGCATGGCCGCAGTCAAATGACTGAAACAAGTAAAGAATAAAAGAATAAAGGAATAAAAGAATATTCGTCCAAAATTTCACATTGTATTTATATGATTTAGTCGACTATATATATATATATATATATATATATATATATATATATATATACAACGTTCTCCTTGTTTCACTATTTGGCCTGCAGCCGTCCGGGGTCACCTACTTAAAGGGTTTTAGACTATAGATTGACTCCTATACTTATTTCTGTGATCTGTCTGTGTAACAAGGCTGGTAATTTGGTACAATGATGCGATCACAAATCTTTCAATCCCAGCTTTGAAACCTCCGCTTGCCAAACAGTGCTGCAAGTTTTCTTTACTATTTCCACCGTATTCTGTGTTAGTTTTCTTATTTTTCCTGGTGCTGGTTCCGAAGTTGTTTCTTTATATTTTACAATCATTTTCACATGGTTTACTACAGCCCCAATTTTCGTTTGGTGCTTGTATTTTCCCAATTATGTTGTCTTCTCTCCTTTCTGTTTACAATTGTCTTTCACTTCAGCCTGTATTTTGCGTCTGTTGGCTTCTTTGAACGTAGATAATAGTTTATAATTATATTATTATGCTTTGTAGCTACTTAGATTTCCACAGTCATTTACAACATGTTTTTTGTAGTTCTACAGGGAATATTTTCTATTTAGAGAATGATGTGGTGTACTTTAAATGTAGTCAATATTTTTCTTGTCTTTTCTCTCTAGTTTTGATAATTCATTTACTGTCCATTTGAGAGTATTATAACTAGTTTATTACTATGACAGCTAGGTTACAGATGTCTCCATTTTTGCACTTATCTTGTGTTTTGGTACGTTTTAAGCTCTAATCTATTGAGATTATTACATATACCTTTCTAACCTTTTATTTAATTTGTGTATACAGTACACTCTCTAGTTCATTGCTTTCTAAGTATTTACTCGCTGTGCTTTATTGTAATTCTATTATCACACTTTCTTCATCGAACGACATCAATATTCTTAATTAATGTTCCCCTATTCAAGATTTTCTTTGCACTATTTTTTGTCACTCGAATATCATATCTATTTCTGCTGTCAATCCATTAGTTGTCTACAACTGTGTTGCGAATGATTTTTCATAAGCAGCCTACAAGTTGAGGTCGTACGTATAAAAATTCTGTTGTTTTGTCCTCCCATATTAATATTTGTATGTGTATAATTCAGTCTTGTTTAGCATATTTACTCTGTGCCACACAGAAAAAGCATTAGGAGAAGACACCATTTCCTTCGATTGTATTGTATCTAAATAAATACTAAGTATAGTAAATACAGTTGGCTATGATGCTCCCCCACTACTTCTGATCATGATCAGAGGTGCACATATCACCAGCCAACAAGGGACATGCTCAACTGGTTAAGGTCAAATAACTGACAAGCAAATCTATGGTATTGAGTAGAATATTTGCTGTAGCCCGTCTTTTTTTATACCAAGACAAAACAATGTACATGATAACACTTCCAATCAATTAAGATCAGGAGCCACGAGAGCCACTGCCTGGTACTGCATCCCGGCATTTATTATTATTATTATTATTGTGCAGTAGTTTTATTTTTATAACGTGCTTTCACTTCACTACCGAGCGCAGCTCTGTGCGCCTTGGGTATGTGCTGTGGTTTACTGTGGTGCTCTCATGGTTACTGTATTGAAAGTGTTTTGCGTAGGATGTGTGCAGTACCCAGTAGTGCAATTTTCTGTATGTTATATATATTTGTAAGTCCTGGTGTTTTTGTTATGTACTTGTCTGAATATTTTTTATTATACCTAAGGCACCTACTATGATAGGAATTGTTTCTGTTTTTAGACTCCACATTCGAGTTATCTCTATTTCCAGGTCTTTGTATTTTGTTATTATTATTATTATTATTATTATTATTATTATTATTATTATTATTATTATTATTATTATTATTATTATTATTATTATCTAATCAAATTCATATATGTGTAAAAGGTCGTTATCAGTTGCTGTCTCTGGTGATAAGCGCCACAGTCGGTTAAGTATACTACGAATTACACAAAATATGTTGCTCTCTTTCTCAATCTTCTTATCACCACTTCTCATCAATTACGTCAGCCTTCTCTTCTCACACAGTCTCCTTCCTCTCCTCTTTTGCTTTTCATTTGGCTGAGCCTACAGTCCTTTCCTTTCGACTCTTTGCCTTACCAATCTTTCTCATAGTTTATGTCACTCACACATGACATATTCTCTGAATCGGAATCGTTTGCTTTCGGTACATTCTTCAATATGATATGTACCTGTGAATGTATCTACGTGTACGCATGACTATTTATGTAAGTACAGATATATGTATGTGTGTATGTAGCTATGTATGTTTGTGTGTATGTGGTATATATGCATGCATGTACGCATGTATGCATGAATGTATGAGTATCTCTACCTACTTACACACACACACTCGCGCGCGCGAGTGTGTGTGTGTGTATTATGTAGGAAGAATTTCTAAACGGAAATTCCTTACACGTCTGTTTAATCTGTAAAATCCGGTAATTCCTATTAGCAAATGAAGCACGTGTAATGGTGTATAAATAATGCTAAGATATATCCATTCTTCTGTTTGCTTATATGTATGTGTGTTTGTGTCGGGGAAAGTGTGTATTTGGTATCATAAGGCGTCAAGAAGTAGAATACTCCGTGATCACCTGAGATAGTAAAAGTAATCTATATGTATAAAACACTTGATATGTGTCTGTCTGTGTGTTTGTCATGTCGTTATAAGTCAAGATCCACCCAAACGATTTTAATGAAATTTTACATATGCATTACATCTGGTACCTGCAGTGTCATGGACCAAAAGTAAGCTTCAATTTCTTGCCTAATGCGGGCCCAGGGGCTGATAAACCGCCTTTTAAAAGCATTTTCGCTGCGTTTATTTAAGAGTAGCAGAAATATAAC
The DNA here is from genome assembly GCF_046866305.1 of Octopus bimaculoides. Taxonomy (NCBI): domain Eukaryota; kingdom Metazoa; phylum Mollusca; class Cephalopoda; order Octopoda; family Octopodidae; genus Octopus; species Octopus bimaculoides. The sequence continues at coordinate 58,397,605 of NC_142940.1, forward strand.
AAAAAAGTGTTACTCGGATTTCCACGTTCCCGTTCATCGGACAGTTTTGTTATATATATATATATATATATATATATATATATATATATATATATATATATATATATATATATATATATATATATATATATATATGTATATGTGTGTGTATGTATGTATGTATGTATGTATGTATGTATGTGTGTATGTATGTACATTGGCCTACGTATGCATATGTCTCTCTCACCACACACACACACACACACACACACACACACACGTATATATTACATATATACGCAGGATGAATGCGTAGTCCTTGTGCAAAACCTTCCATCTCACGTTTCTCCACTCCGCTCAGCTGTAAATTGATAACTCTACGACAGAATAACCTTCCGATCAGGGGACAACGTTAGACTAGTCACGTCAACA
>NC_142940.1:58403015-58410515 GCF_046866305.1 Octopus bimaculoides
CGCAAACAGCTTGGGAAATTGAAGCCAACAGCAATTTGTTTAAATAAATTTACTCTTTACTATTTCAAGTTTATGTAATTTTGGTAAATACAACTGTTAAAATGAGATGTTAGTGTTATTTTCATTTTTGCGTAATTTAGACGACAATTTATTCACTGCACCATGTATATATATCCAACGGGATTCTTTCAATTTCCGTCTACCGAATCCACCTATGAGGTTTTGGTCAGCCCGAGGCTATAGTAGAAGACAATTAGTCACGGTTCCACGCAGTGGGACTGAACGCAAAAACATGTGGTTGGGAAGCAAGCTTTTTACTATACATCAACACTTGCGCCTATATATACATATATATGTATATATACATACACACACACACACACACACACACACACACACACACACACACACACATATATATATATATATATATATATATGTAAATATATATATATACATGTATATATAAATGTGTATATATTGGCACTCCTGTATTCAATGGAGTGCTCGTAGCTTTCAAGTAACAATGCTATCTGGAGTTTCACTATGGCGTGCCTTTAGACTTAGTAGATGCATTTATTTGAAAGTAGGCTATATTCTTTTACATGGTTTTTATATCTCTGTCTGCATTTTGAAACCAATTTCTCTTTTCTGCAATGATTATCTTAGCTCTGTTGTAACGGTGCTAACTGGAGCTCTCTTGAGGTTCAACTGTTCGCGTGTAGACATTATGATTGACTTCAGTTCAAATATGTGGATTCAGACGTTACATTCGTGTACAAATATATTTAGAAAAATCCTTTAGCTTCTTGCTGCGTTACATTGCCGCAATTCAGTATGTGGCGGCTTTTGAAGAAATGTTCTCCCAATTCAATATAACCGATCTATTTAACCATTCTTGCTTGATAGTTTGGTGCAGTATGGAACAACACTTCAAGCACTATTCAGCATAATGTATTTCCATTTGATGTATGCATCACTTATTCCGAACAATATTTTGTAGTTGTGTTCCTTTAGAGCAAATCCTATTTTAGGTACGCAACTAACATCTGCATTCAATATAGTTTTTTGTTAAATATATATTGCATTTGTGATTTTTCGATACTGTAGGTACATACATGCATTTATATGTAAATACAGAGAGAAAGACCGAGAGACATAAAAAGAGAGAGTGAGAGTGAGAGACAGAGACGGAGAAAGATTTACAGATATATACCCACTTATAAACATACACACATATACATACATGCATATGCATATCCATAAAATTATAAATAAATATTTCCTTAAAATGTTAATATTATCCACACGACATAAACATATATGAAAATATTTCTATAAAAATGTTTATATAAAAGAGAGTTCAATTGCATATATATATATATAGCAAATGTTGGATAGGTGTGTGTATGTATATATATATATATATATATATATATATATATATATATATATATATATATATATATATATATATGTATGTATGAATGTATAATCTTTTGAATAGCTTACATGCAAAATAAACACCATTTACATCACTCATGCAAAATTTCTGGCCAAACGCCAATACTATTGGAATTCCTTATATAGTTTTCCCTTTTATTTAAGGTGGGAAAGCATGTTATAATGTTTTCATTATATCGTCCATTTTATTATTGCTTTGCTTCTAATTTCATATCCTTCAATATATTTCTTTTTTTATTTTCATTTTTATTTTATTTAATTACCGATGCTGCTTTCGCATTTGTATCTTGCAGGTTCTAGAACTGATTTAAAAAAAAAAAATTCCTTAAAGTTATCCACCAATAGTGAAATTGTTGCCGTTGTTATTATTATTATTATTATTATTATTATTATTACGATTATTATTATTATTATTATTATTATTATTATTATTATTATTATTATTAGTAGTAGTAGTAGTAGTAGTAGTAGTAGTAGTAGTAGTAGTAGTAGTAGTAGTAGTAGTAGTGGTAGAAGCAGCAGCTTTACTTTTATCATCACCACCATCGTCAACATGATGATGATGATGATGATGATGATCATCATCATCATCATCATCAAATAACAGCAGCGTCAGGAGCGGCATCTGTCCTAATATCTTTGTCTCACGATATCTCATCTGGAATTCTGCTTTCAGTAACCTTATCTACGGATCAAAATCGGAGTAAAAATTGGAATTATTTGCATAATTATGCAATTTTATGAAAATCTCTAAATCTTTGCTTTTATAAACCGGGAAATTCCAGGTAGAAAAATGCATAATGTCATTTTATTCAAGCTACTTACGGGCTGAGTTCAAACCCAACCTAATTTTAAATTTACCTGGTGTCTATAAAATAACATACCAGCCATATACTTGTATCAATATAATCGACTAAATGTGCCTAAATCAGACAAAATTATTATTACTGTATAATGAAAAATCTCAGAGACATCACCATGAAGCTTCTTATTGTGAGAGGGGAAGAGACTGACGATCGTTTTGACAAAAAATTTGGCAAAAGAAACATCGAAGTCACTTACACCACTGCCAGCAACAACAACAAGCACAATATAAACTGTAAGAACAATAAGAAATTGGAACACGAGCTGAAAATGAAAACATTTTCACACAGAAAACATCGAAGTCAACGTCACCTCCAACAACAAGAATTTCGTCAACAGAGATGACTGAATCATTCTTTTGAGCGTGATTTGGGGAAAGAAGTCAGATAACTCTTGTGGAAAACTAATCTCTTTATGGCATCATCAAGCGAAAAGCATTGGCTCACATTAATAAAAGAAGGAAAGAAAAACAATTGTGATCGACCAATTTTTTAACAAAAAAATTAAGAAGAGGAGTGGCTGTGTGGTAAGTAGCTTGCTTACCAACCACATGGTTCTGGGTTCAGTCACACTGCGTGGCACCTTGGGCAAGTATCTTCAACTATAGCCTCGGGGCGACCAAAGCCTTATGAGTGGATTTGGTAGACGGAAACTGAAAGAATCCCGTCGTATGTGTGTATATGTATACATATGTGTGTGTGTTTGTGTGTCTGTGTTTGTGCCCCCGCTCAACATCGCTTGACAACCGATGCTGGTGTGTTTACGTCCCCCTAACTTAGTGGTTCAGCAAAAGAGAGCGATAGAATAAGTATTAGGCTTACAAAGAATAAGTCCTGGGGTCGATTTGCTCGACTAAAGGCGGTGCTCCAGCATGGCTGCAGTCAAATGACTGAAACAAGTAAAAGAGTAAAGCGTATATATACATATATATACCTCAGTATATCACGATATGTGTGTGTATGTGTGTGTGTGTGTGTGTGTGTGTGTGTGTGTGTGTGTATGTGTGTGTGTTAGTGTGTAAACCCAACATTTATGAAGGATTTAATGCTGGAGGGTATGAAAAAGAAATAATTAAAATCAACTTGGAAAGATAGGAAATGTTTACAAATCTCGCGTGATTTCCTCCGGAGAATTATTACAATTGTAATATACACCGCTTGTAAAAATATTACTTACACGTAGCTAAGAAGAGAAAAACAAATGGAAGAGAATAATGTTTAATAGGAATGAGCGAATTTGAAAACGGGTGAGCATCGGAAATGTGACCACCCTGAATGCGAAATGTGATTATAAATAAACACAAAAATATATAATAATAATAATAATAATAATGATAATAATAATAATAATATGATAAATAATATACACAATGCATGAAAATAGCAAAATGAAATGGAATCCAATAGCATGAAAAGAAATGAACATATATATATATATATATATATATAAGCAGATATAATCTTCTATATATTAATTGTAAAATAACAAATTGTTGAAATATAATATGTGACTGTAATTGGAATATGTATATTAGTCTTTTACAGAAAACTAGTGGATAAAGTTAATAGCTGGAATTATACAGGATGACCAACTGTTCAGCTGTGGTACATTTAGTTGGGAAATGTCTGCAGCCATATTGAGACACACAGCCTTGAAGAAGTGTAGTCGAACGACTCGAGTCCAGTCTTTCATTTTCTCTTTAAACCTGGTGTCCATTATATCGGTTAGTTTTTGCCGAACGGCTAAATACAGCAGCATCAGCTGTCAAGCGGTTGTGGGAAGCAAAGACAGACACACACAGACAAACGTATATGTATGTATGTATGTATGTATGTATATATAATATATAATATATATATAGTTTTAGGGAAAATTGGTTATGAAACACGTGTAATCTTTTTATTATATTTATCTTATGATATTTACTTTACTTTATATTATACTCATTTATTGTGCTTTTAATTATTAATTTTTCTATATGTGATAGTGGATTTTCATCGATGAGTTCTTGAAAATTGGTTATTTTCCCTAAAACTATATATATTTTATATATACTTTATCTATAAGGCTCAATTTAATTTTAATTTTTTATAAATTGATTTTAATTGAGTTTTTCACCTGTAATTTTGGATTTTGTCCCTAATAATATTATTATAATATATAATATATATATATATATATATATATATATATATATATATACATGCATACCAACTATATGTGTTTGGCCTTGATAATCCAGGATGTTCGTCGCTGAGAAGGACCTGCACTGCACATCGTGTCTGACGATGCACCAACGTTATGAGGGAAGCCTCGTGTTTTCAGCACAGAAATCTCACTGAGATATTTCTCTGAAACAATATACTTCTGCTTGTGCGTTTATACATTCAAATCCATATTATAAACGTTAGACTCAGTGGTATTTTAATCTAAAACAATTTCAGGAGCGTATATGAATTTATACTCGATTTAGTTTAATTGGATTCCGAATTTGAACGGCGAAAGCTAAGGATTTATTAAGGTGTTTTAATCTCGATATAGATAATCGGATGCAATATACGATGAATAAATTACATTAGTTTAATAAAGCGGTGAGATCGTAGAAATGTTATCGCGCCGGGGAAAATGCTTTGCCGCTTCTTCTGGTCCTGATTTTTATGCCCCTTAGGGGCCGAGGAATAAATACTAGTTGAGAACTAGGATCGATGTGCTCGTCTTTCCCGGCCCATTAAATTCGCTGACTTCTCCCAAAGCCTCAAAAAATTATATTACGTTAACTTATTACAGCTTTGAAGGGGATACCAAAACGTGGTCGCCGTAAATGAACTAAAAGCAGTAAAAGTAGTTAAGAAAAATGCGTAGTTCACAAATAATGGGGCTTTTTTTTACACAAATTTATCACTTTAAGAGTGGGTGATTTTTACATACTCAATGTTTGAACCTTCGAATTTAAAATACTGGGCCCCTATTTTTCATCTTCATTTTTCTGTCTCCGAAGGAATGAGAGAAAGTGAAAGAGATCCAAGCTCCTTATTTTGAACTCAGAAACTAACGTGAAGCGTTAGTTTCAAGCATACTCTCCCTCTCTACTACTGTATTAATACAACTACACACACTTTACTCCTACTAATATTGGCCTCCCATGCAAGTTTAACGAAGAAAAACGAAATGCACTAATAATCAATATATAAACTCGGACAATAAGTTCACTTGTTCGATTTCCAGTTCAATTTATATTAAATTCCTTTCATTCTTTCAAGGATTTTATTTCCGTTTTTATATATGTGAATTTTTATTTATTTGTTAGTGTTTTGTTTGTTCGTTTCTTCGTTTCTCTTTCCGTCTTTTTTCATCTTGGAAATTCTCATCATTTTATGTCTATTCTTTTTCATTCTGTGGAATATTTTATTTGATTTTTATTTTCTTTCTTCACGTTATTCATTCCACATCACAGAACATCGCTTTGCATCAAACATACTCTAATTATATTATATTCGTCATCATCATCATCAACACCACCACCATCATAATCATCATTATCATCTTCGTTGTCGTCTTCGTCGTCTTCCGTCGCACGTTCCTATTCTTCTTCTTCTTCTTCTTCTTCTTCTTCTTCTTCTTCTTCTTCTTCTTCTTCTTCTTCTTCTTCTTCTTCTTCTTCTTCTTCTTCTTCTTCTTCTTCTTCTTCTTCTTCTTCTTCTTCTTCTTCTTCTTCTTCTTCTTCTTCTTCTTCTTCTTCTTCCAGGTTTAATCATCATTATCACACGTAATATCATCTTCCTCTTACTCCTCCTGTCCCTCCTCCTGTCCCTCCTCCTCTTTTTTCTCCTCCTCCGCTTTCTCCTCATTACCATCTCTACATCCAATATCACATGATTATAGTTACCTTCAAAATATGAATATCATCAACATTATCATTATCATCATCATTATTCTCATCATTACCACAAACAGACATCATCACCATCATCATCATCATCACCACTGTCATCCCAATTTACAACACTACTGGCGCCGCTCCCACCACCACCTCAAGAAAAAACACTATTATTGTATCATCAATAAACCATTTTCCTTCTCTTTGTTTAAGGTTGTTTGTACTCTGCTCTTTACTATATTCTAAACAAATACGATACCAGGAATCTACTCAGGGCTACTGAAAAGATTCTTGCTTGATATGATTTGACTTATAAAAAAAAATCCTTGCGCGAAATTCTTAATAGTGGAAAAGTGGCCATTATGAGTCGGCATCACTCGAGGAAGTAACTTTACCTTTGCTTCTATGGAACACGTAATTCTTCTTGCTATCTTTGCCATAATCACTGACATAGCGAAATGACAAATTCCTATGGCATAAAAGTAATGTGGTCAGCTGAGGGCAATGTAAACTGTATATATACATATATGCATGTATGCATATATATCCACATGTATGTGTGTATGTGTGTGTGAGTATGTGTGAGTGTGTGTATGCGTGCGTTTATGTATGGTTGTCAGTAATAGGTTCGACAATGTTCATTTAAAATGAATTTCGAACGATAAGTTTATTAAATTCGAAAATCCTGATATCGTTCTCAAACTATTAAGCAATAATAATTTATAAACTATAATGAGCATTTAGAGAATTCTCTAATTTATTGGCCAATGTGCTTCCGAAGGTATAAACAACTCAGATGAAGCAGGAATTATTTTCGTGTATTGCCACAAGGTATTCACTCCTTCAGATATCAAAATGTCAAAGGATTTCAGTCTTGAAAAGAGTGCGTAACAGTTGTTTGTGCTGATATTAAGGGAGATAAAACAAAGGTTGTAGTGTTTCATAACTATTGAAATGTAAATGAGTTGATGACAAACGTTATATTTAACAATTGATTATTCAAGAGGAATTCGGAATTAAAATCCACAAACTTTCTTATTTGTTGATAACTGTACGCAGCCAGAAGTAATTTGCTATTAAACGACATCAAAGTAATTTTCTTCCTTTTAAATATGACATCTAAAATTCAAGTCCATGTGATTTATGTATCAGTCAAACTTTAAAGCCGTATTATTATGGAGAAAAAAAAATTGATACAAGATTTAAACCGGAGTCAACGTTTTTCAAAGACGATTCATTCACAAGCATTTACAAGAATATTATTCTTTCTTGATTCGATGCATAATATTCTGAAG
>NC_142940.1:58413015-58420515 GCF_046866305.1 Octopus bimaculoides
ATCATCATCTTCTTCTTCTTCTTCTTCTTCTTCTTCTTCTTCTTCTTCTTCTTCTTCTTCTTCTTCTTCTTCTTCTTATTATTATTATTATTATTATTATTATTATTAATAAAAATAATCAGATCACGATCGAAATTCTTTGTGATATTTCAGTTTCAATGTAGTTCAAATGTCGTTGATTTCGACCTTGCCCTTTTTTCCTTCCGTAGTCGACAATATAAGGATTAGTGAAACAGTGGTCTTTATTTGTGTTCGTGTATTGGAAAACTGCTATGTCCATTTCCTTGGTCATAATTTGTGTTCGAGTGTTATGCTTCCAACAGTCTCAACTAACAAACGAACACTGATGTCACAGTGGAAATCTTAAAATTATAGAAACACGTTGGTGTCGTTACAATGGCAGTATCCTAAACTATGGAACACAATTGGAGTCATAATATAAGCTTTTACATAAAGAAACAATTTTCAGTAACGCTGGAACAATGTTAACTGTGGAACGATATAAAAGACAAACGGACTTTTTGAGAGAATAATATTTTGCTGTGAATATCTTTGTATTTACGGATGGAAATAATTGTGAAATATCAAGGAGCCTGTTAGAAATATTTGTATGTATCGTAGGCACGAGGTTCGAAATTTTAAGGATGGTGGATTATCGATTAAGTCGATTCCGATATTTGAAATGTAATATGCGTATTTTCATCGTTGTGAGGTCGATAAAATGCATATTTATCGATATAATGTACGGGTTCGATATAATATATTTTACCGCTGGAGTCGATATGATGTATATTTTCATATCGCTTTGAAGGATGCAAATCTAACATGATCTCGGGAATATTTTCTTCAAACTATAAAAACAGCCCCAATTTCGACCCTAGATCAAGACTGCCACGTCTCACAACTGATGGTTTCTTGATACAGGCACAAATATTTTTAGGGATTAAGTTGTCGAACAAAATTATTCCTGGCTCATCATGTTTCTGAGATTAAATCCCTCGGTGGTCAATTTGGCCTTTCACTGACTCCGATGTTTTGATTGGTGCTTTATTTTAAAAAAATGAAAGGCAAAGATGACCACGGAAGGATATAAACTAAAAAGGATAAAAAAAAATAATTAAGACCCAGAACTAATTTTGCAACGCATTTTGTTCAACGCACACACAATAACGGGTAGCCACCTCTCGCTAATAATGCTCACAATTTGAGGGAGAATGAATCCATCACTGGTTTAATGCCATTAACAGGTCCTTGGGGGTGCCTCTAGCATAGTTCATCCTGTTGCCAACACTTCAACCAACTCTTTGGTGTGTTGGTAACGCCATATCCTAATGTGGTTCTTTCAGCTGCGAAAACCCGTTACTTGAGGTTTATCATGCTCGTTGTCCCATCAGATACAGCAACAAAAAAAGTAATGAACACTTCTATCTAACCCATGCAATCTGCAGCCCGTCGAACACCACAAAAAAGACAGATGCGGTGGAGCAACCAAATCAGCGATCACCCGTTCTCGGCTTTATTCAACGTGTGGGTGTATGTCGGAGAGGGCTATAGTAAAGGTAGACGATCTCTCATTGGTTCGTTTTGCTTTAAGGAATACGAAAGTTTTTTTCTTTTTCTTTCTTTCTTTTTTTCCTTCTTTTCATTTTTGTTTTGCTACGATTTATCTGTTACGTTGAACAAGACTAACATCTAAGCAGAATCTCCATTTCTGTTTGTTTATTTCTTTTATTATCGTTTTTTTTTATGGATTTTGACATCGAAAAGGAATGAAAGTGGAGGGGTGAGGCAGGGACTATTTCCTGTCGTTCTTCATATAGAACAACACGCAGCTGTTGTTGTTTTTTGTTGGCTGGTATTGCGATAGTTTTTGTGGAAGAGGTTGTTCACCACCAATACCACCACCACCACCACCACCAACACCACCACTACCACCACCACTACCACCACCACCACCACCGCCACCACTATCATCATCGTCGTAGTCATCAACTTCATAGTCGTCATCATCATCGTCATCATCATCGTCATCGAACGTCTTCATCATCATCATCATCATCAACATCATCAACTTCTACGTCTTCATCATGATGATGATTATCATCATTTTCGTCTTCTTCTTTTTCTTCTTCTTCTTCTTCTTCTTCTTCTTCTTCTTCACCTCTTCTTCCTCCTCCTTCTCCCCCTAATCCCCCCCTCATACCCCTCCTCCTCCTCCTCCTGCACCTACCAAATTTTCATGATGTAAGCCTTTGCGAATTTTTTTTCATTATTTTCTTAATTTTGTAGCTTTTGTTTTAGTTGTTGTTATTGCTGAAGTTGTTAGAAATGTTGCAGTCGTAGAGAATATCGCTGCAGCTACAGTTGTAGTAGCTATTTGTGAAGTATTTGTTGTTGCTGATGCTCTAAAAATTCCTCTTCTCGCTGTTGGTGGCGGCATTTTTCATAATCCTGTTGCGCTTGTTGTCATAGTCGTCATCATAGTCATCATGTCGGTGCGGTTGTCGTTGATGTTGATGTTACAGTTATTATTGTAGCTTTTAAAGTTCGTTCTACATAGTGCTAGTGCTGCTACCGTTATAGTTTCCATTATCACATTTCATTCCCCCACCCACGTAACTGTTGTTGAAGGATAGTTAGAATATCTCGATCGAAAGTAGGATATACCACCAAATGTATTGGTTACGATCTCATGCACTCCGCTTCAAATTCTCTTTTAATCTAGGCACAATGCCCGAAATTTTGGAGGAAGAGGCCAGTCGATTAGATCGACCCCACTACGCAACTGGTACTTAATTTATCGACCCCCGAAAGGATGAAAGGCAAAGTCGACCTCGGTGGAATGTGAACTCAGAACGTAAAGACAGGCTAAATACCGCTAAGCATTTCGCCCGGCGTGCTAGCGTTTCTTATTTCTTTATTGCACGCAAGGGGCTAAGCATAGAGGGGACAAACAAAGACCGACAAGGAATTTAAGTGGATTATATCGTCCCCAGTACACAACTGGTACTTAATTTATCGACCCCGAAAAGCTGTAAGTCGACCTCGGCGGAATTTGAACTCATAACGTAACGGCAGACGAAATACCACTAAGCATTACGCTCAACTAAAGGCGGTGCTCCAGCATGGCTTATGGTTTCCTATTCCCAAAATTCCGACAGCTGTTTACGTTATATTCGTCGTTGGAGTTTTTCTTGAGTTTGTTGTAATTGCAGTTCGTTGTTATTGTTACAACCGCTGTTGTTGACTTGTTTATTGAATCAGCTGCCATTAGTGTTAAAACTGTTTTTTTTTTCTTGTTTTATGCTTCTCAATCAGCTGACATTTTTTTTTCCAAGCTGCTGCTTCTACTGCTGCCGCTGCTGCTGCTGCTGCTGCTGCTAATGCTGTTGCTCTCGCTGTTTCTACTACTGCCTCCGTTGCAGCGATTCTTGGGTCACCACTACAAACACCACCGCTGTCATAACAACATCACTATCACCACCACCACCACAACCATCATCAACATCACCATCACCACCACCACCAGCACTAGCACCATCACCACCACCACCACCACCGGCACCACTATCGCCACCACCACAATCACCACCACCACCACCGCCACCACCACGGCAGTGCTTGTTCTTATACCATCTCCGAATATCTTTCTGGTTTCTATTGTTGTTGCCGTCTTTTTTTATTATTCAACCCTAGGCCGACAGTGATCGAACAAGAGTATCATTAAAATGCTTCAGCCGTAAAGAGTGGTTGTTTTTTTTTTGTCACAACGCGCAGGTGTGGCTGTGTGGAAAGTAGCTTCCTTACGAACCATATGTTTCCGGGTTCAGTCCCACTGCGTAGCACCTTGGGCAAGTGTCTTGAAGTATAGCTTCGGGCTATAGAAACCTTGTGAGTGAATTTGGTAGACGGAAACTAAAAGAAGCCCGTCGTATATATGTATATATATATATATATATATATATATATATATATATATATATATATATATATATATATGTGTGTGTGTGTGTGTGTGTGTGTGTGTGTGTGTGTGTGTGTTTGTGTGTCTGTGTTTGTTCCCCCAATATCGTTTGACAACCGTTGCTGCTATGTTTACGTCCCTGTAACTTAGCGGTTCGGAAAAGAGACTGATAGATTAAGTACTAGGCTTACAAAGAATAAGTCCTAGGGTCGATTTGCTCGACTAAAAGTGGTGCTCCAGCTTGGCCACAATCAAATGACTGAAACAAGTAAAAGAGTAAAGAGAGTGTTCGTTCAAAATGGCTACCCAGTTTCATTTAAATAGATGACTAATTCAAAATGAGAGTAATGTTTTGTTTACGTACATTGGTGACTTAAAACGATCTTAGTTTTAATGTGAATTTTCGCCATACAATACAGAAATGCACACACTTGCCGCGAAGCAATGCGATGAATTTTTATGCAGTCGCCAAGCATGGCAGAAAGGGTAAGCTGTCTCCCATACGTCTTATGTCTCCCTCCTTTGTTTAACGCTGAAAACGGTGTTGGGTAACGTACAGGATGCACGTTTACCCGAGTACCCGAGTTAAATGTTGAAATTATAATCAGAACGTCTCTGGTCACTCGTTTAATCAAACGGAACATTTATCGACAACACTAGCGCAGCGACGACGACAACGACGACAAACCACCACCACCACCACCAATACTATTACTACTACTACTACTACTACTACTACTACTACTACTACTACTACTACTACTACTGCTGCTGCTGCTGCTACTACTATTACTACCAGGAATCGTACTGCCACGGCTGCTGCACCCACAAGTGCTTCACTCCAACACCACCGCCATCACATGCACCAAAACAGCAACATCCACCAACAATACCACCGCTACCACCGCTACCACTACCTTCCCTACTTACACTACCACTACCACCACCACTACCACCACTACCACCACTACCACCACTACCACTACCACCAACAACAACAACGCCGGCAAGAACATCAGCAACACTCAAACGACTAAAGACATTTGCAGTGAAAAAAAACAAGCTCTAAAGACGCTGTTTGTGTATTATATAAGAATCATACAAGCTTTCAGTCATGTTCACTCAAACCTCTTCACAATATCGATGAGGAGAGACTTGCATAGGTATATATAGATTTTCCATTAGCAGCCTTCCCGATGTTCCTGTTCCTGCTGCTGCTGTTGGTGCTGTAGCTGTTTTTGTTGTGTGTTTTGTTGTTATTCTGGTTGATGTTGTTATTGTGAGCGATAATAGAAATTGCTGTCATTTTCAAGTAAACACTTCTAAATTGAATCTTTCAAGGCGTTTTACAGTTGCTTTTGTTTTTGTTGTCGCTGTTGTAAAATACTTCATCAGGCACATTCGGCCAATTAAAATGAAAGGATTATTATCGTAATTTCGGTCAAGGTTTACTGTATGTAGCGGCCATATTGCTCTCATGGTCTTGTTTCCGTTACGAAGAAAAGAAATCATTGATCAGTGATATAGACTATCAGATGGACGAGTCACGGATTATGCCTCTACCAGGTTATTTATCTTGCTAGAAATAGTGAACTCACTCTCTCTCAAATTACGTCCAGCTGTCTGAAAAAGGAAGAGACACACAGGTTAACATATTCCTAGATATAGAACTTCAGATGGTCATGGATAGAACAATTTTTGATTAAAAGGTTTACTGAATCAGATTTGTCTTGACGCTCAACGCTTAAACAGTAACAACAAACAATTATTAGAAGCGGCCCTGTATGTTGATGCTCGACACGTTAGAAACAGCAACCAAATCTCCCTCATATGGCACACTTATAAGTTGATTTATTCCAAAATTCTCTATCTTAAATGCAATAACATGGCAGAATTGTTTGGAAAGTATTTGATCACAGGTGTGTATGAACCAATAGGGTTTCCGGCGCTATTAAATGACTGTTAAAATACCTAGGGATCTCAGGGCAAACTACGCGTAGTAATCCTTGAACCTGTTAGAAACCTTCTACAAATCAATACATTGTATGATGTAGTCTCAGATAAACCACGCCTGAAATAGAAAGGCGGCCGTTTAACTAGGCTTGGACAACAAAAGCAATATTGACAACAAAGAAATCACAGACTCAATAGAGCATCGGATAAAATGCATAATTTTTTTCTGCCGGTCCTTTACGCTCTGAGCTCAAATGCTGCCAAGGAGAATTTTACCGTTCATTCTTTCAAAGTCGATAAATAAAATATAAGAGAAATACAATATTCGATGTTATCTACTAAATTCCTGTTCACAATATTAGTGGTTTTCGGTCTGTGATTGAAACAATGAATCAGGATCAAACGGGTCCGAGAACACTTTACCTTCCCTCGTGTCCTCTTTTACGGCAACAATGATCAATACTCTACCATCACCCTCACTAGCACGATTACCATCAGTAGAACTGCCAACAAACACAACCAGAGCGCTACCACTGTATTCGTTTCAAAATTTGGGGTCAAAGCCAGGAATTTCGAGAGAGCGGGATGGCAAGCCGATTGCATGAACACCCGTGCTCAAATTATATTCATTTTATCAATCCCGATAGAATGAAAAGCAAAGTCGACCTTGGGAGGATTTGAAATATAAATAAAAACGTAAAGTCGGACGAAATGCTTAGCGGCATTTGGTCCGGAGTACTAACGATTCAGCCAGCTGGCCTCCATATTATACCATCACTCAATCTGCTATCACTACTACTACTACTACTACTACTACTACTACTACTACTACTACTACTACTACTACTACTACTACTGTTGCTGCTGCTGCTGCTGCTGCTACTATAATAACTACAACTACTACTGATGCCACTACTACTACTATTGCTGCTGCTGCTACTGTAGTAACTATTACAGCTACTAGCATCACTACCACCGCGACTACCACCACCGCAACAACGATGACGACAAAGACAACGACGATCACCACCACCACAACCACCACCACTACCACCACTACCACTACCACTACCGCCACGATGAAGATAACTACCACCACCACCTCTACCACTAGCGCCACGATGATGATCACCACCACCACCACCACTACCACACTACCACCACTACCACTACCGCCACGACGACGATCACCACCACCACCACCACCACCACCACAACCACAGTCCCCTTCCACTCATGTAAAATGACAAACAGTGACAAACTTCATGAAAAACTACAACAGAAACCTCATTAAAAGTACGATCGCAAGAAATGTCAAAAGATGATTCTTTTGTTTTGTTTTCGCGTTCGTTGACGAAGAAATCGCTAAAATACAAAACTGCTTCGTGTCATCATGTTTGGTACGGAGTATGGTGGTGGTGGTGACGACGGCAACAGCGGTGGTGCGGATGTCTGAGATGGTGATAATAGTGGTGGTGGTGGTGGTGGTGGTGGTGGTGGTGGTAGTGGCTGTCGTCGTCGTGCAGATGGTGGGATAATGGCAGCCGTAGTAAGATTGACGGTGGTGGTGGTGGTGGCCATGG